>NC_045984.1:28962098-28977098 GCF_010909765.2 Amblyraja radiata | reverse complement strand
CAGAATAAAAGGACGTACATATAGCAAGGAGATGAGGAGGAATTTCTTTAGAGGGTGGTGAATCTGTGGAATTCATTGCCACAGAAGGCTGTGGAGGCCAAGTCAATAGATACATTTTAAGGCAGCGGCAGATTCTTGATTCTTGATTAGTACGGGTGCCTGGGGTTATGGGGAGAAGGCAGGAGAATGGGGTTTGAGAGGGAGAGATGGGTCAGCCATGATTGAATGGCGGAGTAGACTCGATGGGCCGAATGGCCTAATTCTGCTCCTAGAACCTATGACCTCATGAATCCAACATCGAGCTATCGATCTGGACGGGCATCTCCTCGCACGGGGAGGTCCCAGCTTCCGGACGTTCCACCGGTCGGGCCTTAGTTCCAGTGACACTCACCTGCGCTGTTATTCGGATGGAGTTCCGTGGTCCTCCGGGGTAGCGCGGAGACATGAAGGACTGTCGGGGGAGAAAGACAAAGCCTGTCACGGACTGCGGGACAGATCGCCAGCTGCTCCAAACATCCCGGGAATTCAATAGACAATAGGAGTAGGCCATTCGGCCCTTCGAGCCAGCACCGCCATTCAATGTGATCATGGCTGATCATCCACAATCAGCACCCCATTCCTGCCTTCTCCCCATATCCCCTGACTCCGCTATTTTTAAGAGCCCTATCTAGCTCTCTCTTGAAAGCATCCAGAGAACCTGCCTCCACCGCCCTCTGAGGCAGAGAATTCCACAGACTCACCACTCTTTGTGAGAAAAAGTGTTTCCTCGTCTCCGTTCTAAATGGCTTACTCCTTATTCTTAAACTGTGGCCCCTGGTTCTGGACTCTGGGAACATGTTTCCTGCCTCTAGCGAGTCCAGGCCCTTAACAATCTTATATGTTTCAATGAGATACCCTTTCATCCTTCTAAACTCTGTGTGGAGTGTACAAGCCCAGCCGCTCCATTCTCTCAGCATATGACAGTCCCGCCATCCCGGGAATTAACCTTGTAAACCTACGCTGCACTCCCTCAATGTCCTTCCTCAAATTAGGGGACCAAAACTGCACACAATACTCCAGGTGTAACTGCTCCAAAGCCTTACTTCCAAATCGCCAGCAACAGCCGCGTGGGCGGGAAGGTGGCGATACAGTGCAGCGGGTAGAACTGCTGCCTCACAGCGCCAGAAACCCGGCTTCGATCCCAACTACGGGTGCTGTCTGCACGGAGTTTGCACGTTCTCCCTGTGACCTGCGTGGGTTTTCTCCGGGTGCTCCAGTTTCCTCCCACACTCCAAAGACGTGCGGGTTTGTAGGTTAATTGGCGTGGGACAATTGTAAGTAGTCGCTAGTGTGTGAATGATAGTAATAGTGTGCGGGAATCGCTGGTCGGCGCGGACTCGGTGGGCCAAATGGGCCTGTTTCCATGTTGTGTCTCGAAACTAAACTAAACCCCAGTTCAATCATGACCCCAGCTGCTGTCCGTGTGGAGTTTGCACGTTCTCCCTGCGGCCACGTGAGTTTCATCCGGGTGCTCCGCTTTCCTCCCACGCCTCAAATACACGCGGGTTTGGAGATTAATTGCCCCCTGATGGGTGAGGAGTCGATGAGAAAGCAGGACAACATAGAACTGGCGTGAACGGGTGATTTGATGGTCGGCATGGACTGGGTGGGCTGAAGGGCCTGTTCCCATGTTGTATCTTTAAACCAAAGGCAGATTAAACCTGCAGAGAACTCGTTGTATTCCCCGAGCATCCCTCCGACTATAAAATGGATCAAATCCAGATGAAAAATCCCTCCACACTGTCCCATCAGACATTCCCAGGGCAGGGGCCGTAGGGATTCCGTTTAGTTTAGAGGTACAGCATGGAAACTGGCCCTTCGGCCCATCGAGTTCATGCCGACCAGCGATCACTGCTCCATGCTAGTTCTATGTTATACCGCTTTCACATCCACTCCCTGCACACAAGGGGCAATTTACAGAGGCCAATTAACCTACAAACCCGCGCGTCTTTGGGATGCGGGAGAAATCCCACGCCGTCACAGGGAGAACGTGCAAACTCCACACAGACAGCACCCGAGGTCAGGATCGAACCTGGGTCTCCGGCGCTGTGAGGCTGCTGCGCCACCGTGCCGCCCAGTCGAGAGAAAGATTCGCTCCACACTGTCCCGTGGAACATTCCCGGGACAGGGAACAGCGTGGGTCAACACAGAGTAAAGCTCCCACTACACCAGGGGTCAGCCCCCGGGCCGAATGCGGCCCATAACCCGAAAGCATCCGGTCCGCCGACCGCCGACCGCCGAGCACGGCCGATTTCTGGCCGTTAGGCATCCTGCGCAAAGCCGCCTGCACGGCCGCGGGACCTTCTGCGAACATGTTTAAGAAAGAACTGCAGATGCTGGAAAAAGCGAAGGTAGACAAAAACGCTGGAGAAACTCAGCGGGTGGAGACATGCAAGGATCGCACGAGGCTGCCTCACCCGCTGAGTTCCTCCAGCATTTTTGTCCACCTTCTGTGAACACGTGATTTGATGCCTGCCATCCGGGACGGGTTGGGGGACGGAATCCATGTGTACACGTGATAGATGTGGCCCGCCATTCGCTCGCAGACACGCGTCCCGGCCCCCTATGCAGAACAAGGTTGCCCACCCCTGTACTACATCATCCCATCAAGAGAGAGCTAGATAGGGCTCTTAAAGATAGCGGAGCCAGGGCATATGGGGGGAAGGCAGGAACAGGCCACACACACACATACACACATACGCCATTGGGACGACAGATGGCACAATGGGCTAAGTGTTCGGCTGGCAACCGGAAGGTAGCCAGTTCGAATCCCGCTTGGAGTGCATACTGTCGTTGTGTCCTTGGGCAAGGCACTTCACCCACCTTTGCCTGTGTGTGAATGTGTGTGAGTGATTGGTGGTGGTCGGAGGGGCCGTAGGCGCAGAATGGCAGCCACGCTTCCGTCAGTCTGCCCCAGGGCAGCTGTGGCTACATAAGTAGCTTACCACCACCGAGTGTGACTGAGGAGTGAATGAATAATGCGATGTAAAGCGCCTTGAGTATTAGAAAGGCGCTATATAAATCCCATCCATTATTATTATTATTATACAATGGCGGTGCTGGCTCTAAGGGCCGAATGGCCTCCTCCTGAACCTATTGTCTTGTGTCTATCAAACGGCCTCAGAGCAAGAAGCCCATGCATTACATAGCTTTAAACTTTAGACTTTAGAGATACGGCACAGAAACAGACTCTTTGGGCCCACCGAGTCCATGCCGACCAGCGATCACCCCCGTACACTATCCTGCACACTTGGAACAATTACTTTTGTAAGTTGTAACTTTGGTAAGTTGTAACTTTTGTAACTTGTAAATGAAACTTTGTCGGCAGCAGATATATGTGGCGGCTCTTTGGGTACTCTGTGTCTCGTACGCAAGAACAAAGAGTCTCATTGTACCTACCCTAGGTTCGTGAGACAATGAAGTGCCATTGAATCGTTGAGTTTGCAATTTTTACCGGAGCTACTTAATCCACAAACCTGAGGTGCGGTTCCGCATACATTTCAAGACCCCCCTCTGTGTCTACGAAGCCCTCAATGGGCTTGCCCCCATCCTACATTAAAAGTCTTCTCACCCACCACTCCGCCTCCAGGTCCCTCAGATCGGCCGACTTGGGGCTGCTGAATATCCCGCGGTCTAGGCATGAGCTCAGGGTCGACCGCCCGCGTCTTTGCGGTTGCAGCCCCTAGACTGTGGAACAGCATCCCCCCCTTCCCATCAGAACTGCCCCCTCCATCGACTCCCTTAAGCCAAGACTAAAATCTTATCTATACTCCCAAGCCTTTCCTGACGTCCACTGAGCGAGGGCTATATGTATATATGTATGTAGTTTTGTTTGTTTATACTATTCTTATAACAAATGTTTGGCCAACGTGAGTTGTTTTTTAAATGTGCTATATAAATAAATGTGACATTGCTTGACTTGAGGTAGACACAAAATGGCGGAGAAACTCAGCGGGTGAGGCAGCGTCTATGGAGAGTAGGAATTGGCGACGTTTCGGTTCCCGAAACGTCGCCAATTCCTACTCTCCATAGACGCTGCCTCACCCGCTGAGTTTCTCCGCCATTTTGTGTCTACCTTCGATTTTACCAGCATCCGCAGTTCTTTCTTAAAAATCTGCAAACCTGCACGTCTTTGGAGTGCGGGAGGAAACCGGAGCACCCGGTGAAAACCCGCGCAGGTCACGGGGAGGACGTACAAACTTCGTACGTACGTACGGACAGCGCCCGTAGTCAGGATCGAACCCGGGTCTCCTGGGGCAGTGGGGCAGCAACTCTACCGCTGCGCCACCGTGCCCCACGTCTCCATATTGAAGCTCCCCCTCCCCCCCCCCCCCCCACCGTATATCGGACTCGCACTCACCTGACCGTGGGGTCCCATGATGGGGTTGTTGGGGTTGTGTCGAGGAGTCTGGCTGTGTTGCGTTGGCTGTGATCCCGGAGGGCCCTTGAACAGGAACAAGGTCGAAAATTAAAACAGTGAAAGCTGGGACAGACCCACGTTACCCGCTAGACACCCTATCCAGGTGAGGGAGACTATCCAGTCTGACTGCAGTTAGCTGGAGATAGACACAAAATGCTGGAGTAACTCAGCGGGACAGGCAGCATCTCTGGAGAGAAGGAATGGGTGATGTTTCGGGTCGAGACCCTTCGGATTTTACCAGCATCTGCAGTTCTTTCTTACATAGAAACATAGACAATAGGTGCAGGAGGGGGCCATTTGGCCCTTCGAGCCAGCACTGCCATTCATTGTGCTCATGGCTGATCGTCCCCAATCAATAACCCGTGCCAGCCTTCTCCCCATATCCCTTGATTCCACTGGCCCCTAGAGCTCTATCTAACTCGATACACCTATCTTTTGGAAAACATGTTGAAAAATCTTCACGAGCTCCGACGTACCCGCTACGTTCATTCTACGTGCTTACCACGAGTTTAAACTCGAGAGAGCACTTGAATGAACTCGCACCGTGGGACAGGGCCATTACTCCATTTTCATGTATCAATGCACTGCATATGCATTGATTGTAATCATGTATTGTCTTTCTGCTGACTGGTTGGCACGCAACAAAAAGCTTTTCACTGTACCTCCGTACACGTAACGATAGACTAAACTGAAACTGTATCTTGTTTTGTAAACTAGTATCTGTAGTTTCTTGTGTGCCTGAGGTTAGCTGTGAGTGAGGCAGAGATGTACTGGGATGAAGAAGGGTTCCAATAGATAATAGACAATAGGTGCAGGAGTAGGCCATTCGGCCCTTCGAGCCAGCACCGCCATTCAATGTGATCATGGCTGATCATCCTCAATCAGTTTTTTTTTTTTTTGTCTAATTGTAGTCCTGTAGGTCTGTGTCCAAGATGGCTGCCGTGAAGAGAGAGTGGACGCTGGCACGCTTTGGCTGCCGCTGCTCTCTCTTCACACTGTGTTTTTGATTTTCTGTTTTTGGATTGAATTCTGTTTTTAATTTGTGTCTCTGTGATGTCTTTATTACTTGTTATATTCCGATTATATGTTATTCCGATTACTATGTAAGGTGTCCTTGAGATGTCTGAAAGGCGCCCATTAAATAAAATTTATTATTATTATTATTAGTACCCCGTTCCTGCCTTCTCTCAATATCCCCTGACTCCGCTATCCATAAGAGCCCTATCTAGCTCTCTCTTGAAAGCATCCAGAGAACCTGCCTCCACCGCCCTCTGAGGCAGAGAATTCCACAGACTCACCACCCTCTGTTTACCAAAGCCAATTAACCTACAAACCCGCATGTCTTTGGAGTGCGGGAGGAAACCGAGCACCCGGACGAAATCTCACGCGGCTCGGGGAGAACGTGCAAACTCCGCGCAGACAGCACCCGTGGTCAGGATCGAACATGGGTCTTCGGCGCTGTGAGGCAGCAACTCCACCACTGCGCTATCTATCTATCCCTTGTATAGTCAGGGGTGAGGTGCCAGGTAATTTGCTTGTATGATTAATATTTCCATTTGTGTAACTTGTTCCCAGTTGCTTAACTCATTTACCGACAAGCCTGAGAGAAGCAACTGTACACAGCGACAATATTTCCCACTGCTGTTGCAGAAACAAGCTACTGCAGAGGCTGGGTTTGGACACGCTAGAGGCAGGAAACTTGTTGGGGGAGTCCAGAACCAGGGGCCACAGTTTAAGAATAAGGAGTAAGCCATTTAGAACGGAGGCGAGGAAAAACATTTTCACACAGAGAGTGGTGAATCTGTGGAATTCTCCGCCTCAGAGGGCGGTGGAGGCCAATTCTCCAGATGCTTTCAAGAGAGAGTTAGATAGAGCTCTTAAAGATAGCGGAGTCAGGGGATATGGGGAGAAGGCAGGAACGGGGTACTGATTGTGGATTCTTCTTCTGCCGTGTGTCTTTTAGACCTGCAGCTCCGTTGAGGCGAGCCAAGCCAGCGTGTCATCGACCAGGTCAATCAGACCTCGTTCACCATTCGGTGGCCGGTGTTTGGGGCAACTGGTGACGATGTGCCCCACTGTCTGTGTTGGGTCCCCACACTCACAGGAGGCGCTCGCTGGTCCACGAGGCCCCACCTCTTCATCGCTACTCCATAGCGTCCGATGCCTGTCCTCAAGCGGTGAGGGTTGTCCACTGCTTTCGGGGCAGGTCCTGGCCAGGGATGTCCATGGGGTCAATGATGTAATTGGGATGTCCATTGGGTCATTGTGGATGATCAGCTATGATCACAGTGAATGGCGGTGCTGGCTCGAAGGGCCGAATGGCCTACTCCTGCACCTATTGTCTATTGTCTACGCTCAACCTTCTCGCAACTGTTCTCCTTCCGTTCCCAGCAAACAATCTGTCCATGTTCTCCAGAGATGTTGCTTGATCCCTCTGAGTTTAGTTTAGTTTAGACATACAGCCTGAAAGCGGTCCCTTTGCGAGGACCATCGATTACCCCGTACACTAGCACTGTCCTACACTCACCTGGGACAATTTACAAATTCTTGTGTCCTACAAACCTGCACGTCTCTGGAGTGTGGGAGGAAACCGGAGCACCCGGAGAAAACCCACGCGGTCACAGGGAGAACGTACAAACTCCGTAGACAAGCACCCGTAGTCAGGATGGAACCCGGGTCTCTGGCGCTGTGAGGCAGTGAGACCCTTGTGCCGCCCCTTCATCACTGGTAAAGTTACTCCAGCACTGTGTGGCCTTTTAAACTCCCCATTGCTGCTGCGATGATTGATATTTGCCATGCACTGACATCTGCTGGAGGAAGTCTGCGTGTGCAGCTGAGCCTGAGGTGTTTGCAGTTAGTAGAATGCAGGAGGTATGTTTCCACTAGTGGGAGGGTCTATAACCAGAGGGCGCAGCCTCAGAATAAAAGTACGTACGTTTAGAAAGGAGATGAGGAGGAATTTCTGTAGAGAGAGGGTGGTGAATCTGTGAAATTCTACGCCACATATGGCTGTGGAGGCCAAGTCCATGGATATTGTTATGGTGGGGACTGAGAGATTCTTGAGTAGTGCGGGTGTCAGGGGTCATGGGGAGAAGGCAGGAGAATGGGGTTGAGAGGGAAGGATAGATCAGCCATGCTTGGATGGCGGAGTAGACTCGATGGGCCGAATGGCCTAATTCTGACCTGGAACTTATGAAACCAGCAGGGCAGAATGGCCTTTTTGAATTCCGTAAATGGAACATAAATCGAATTGAAGTTTTGATCCAAATATAAGTTTGATCCTTACCTTTATACAATGTAACTTTGCAAAATAATTAAAGGTAGACACAAAATGCTGGAGTAACTCAGCGGGGCCGGCAGCATCTCTGGAGAGAAGGAATAGTTGACGTTTCGGGTCGAGAAGGGTCGGACTGAAGAAGGGTGTCGACCTGAAACGTCACTGTGCTGGCTCAAAGGGCTGAAAGGCCTCCTCCTGCACCTATTTTCTATGTCTCTATGTCACCTATTCCTTTTCTCAGGAGATGCTGCCTGGCCCACTGAGTTACTCCAGCTTCTTTGTGTCTGTCTCAGAGTTAGTTAGCGCTTTTGGTAATGGCACCAAAATTGGCGGAGTTGCGGACTGTGAGGAAGGCTGTCAAAGTATCTGGTGGGATATAGATCAGCTGCAGAAATGGGCAGAGAAATGGCGGATGGAGTTTAATCCGAGCCAGTGTGAGGTGCTGCAGCATGCGGGGAGGTCAAATGCAATGGGGAAGGCAGGTAAACAGTTCGTGGCAAGACCTTTAAGAGCAGTGATGTACAGAGGGATTTTGGTTTCTTGGTTCTTGGTTTCTTGGTCCTCCAAAATATTCCAAATGGAATTTAAACTGGAGGTGGTGAAGGGAGGGCTTAAGCCAGAAAGGGTTATTGGGAAGAAAGAGCTACTTTAAATTTAGTTGCATCTGGTTGGGTAACTATAGTTGGGTGGAGATTATTCCATGCTTTAATTGTGCGGGGGAAGAACGAATTGCTGTATACATCTGTCTTGAAGCTGGGATCACAAATTGGCTCGAATGCCCTCGTCTGCTCCTAATTGGTTTGGGTTTGGTGTAGGTTTTGTAGTCTATGTCGAGCTGACCATTTAACATATTGTAAAAACAGGTCAAACAGTGAGCTTCACGTCTGTCTTGGAGAGGGTTCCACCCCAGAGAATTCGGAAGTTTGGTGACACTCGCTTCTCTCTCATAGGTGTTAGTAACAAATCGAGCTGCCTGTCTTTGGACACGTTCGATGGAAGAAATCCTTTGTCCCCTAAAAGGGGCAACACAAGTAGATAGTGGGGTGAAGAAGGTTTCTGGTATGCCTGCCTCCACTGGTCAGGGCACTGAGTACTAGAGTCAGGACGTCGTGTTGCAACTTTGGTTAGGCCGCATTTGGAGTATTGCGTACAGTTCTGGTCGCCCCATTACAGGAAGGATGTGTGGGGGATTTCGAAAGGGCGGAGAAGAGGTTTATTAGAATGTTACCAGGATTGGGGGGTGTTCGCTACGAGAAGAATGTCGAAACAATGAACTGCAGAAGCTGGTTTACACATAACAACACAAAGTGCTGGAGTAACGCAGCGGGTCGGGCAGTGTCTCTGGAGACCACGGTTCTGGTCGGGACCCTTTCTTCAGACTAAGGAGAGACTGGACAAACTTGGACTGTGTTCTCTGGAGCATCGAAGGATGGATGGATGGAGACCTGACAGAAGTCTATAAAATTCTGAGAGACACAGATAGGGTAGACGGACAGAACATTTTTCCCCAGGGTGGAAATGTCAAAGGCAGGAGGGCCTAGCCTGAAGGTGAAAGGGGTAAAGTTAAAAGGACAAGTGCGGAGAAAGTGTTTCTTTGCATAGAAGATGGTGGGTGCCTGGAACGCGCTGCCAGGGGTGGTGGTGGAGGCAGATACGATAGTGGCATTCAAGGGGCTTTTAGCTAGTCATATGGACATGCAGGGATGTGGATCACATGTAGATTTGTTCGATCAGCTGAGAAGGTTGTTGGCTGCAACCATCCCCCCATTGATGAACTGTACACTGCAATGGGAAGGAAGCGAGCGGGCAAGATCATCTCTGACCCCTCTCACCCTGGCCACAAACTCTTTGAAGCACTTCCCTCTGGAAGGCGACTCCGGACTGTCAAAGCTGCCACAGCCAGACATAAAAAACAGTTTTTGTCCCCGAGTAGTTGCTCTACTCAACAACCAAAGTCTGTAGCCTCCTTTAGCTCTGGCATTTTATTTCATTCACATGTTTAAACTATAATATAAATTATAATTTTTTTAATGATTTATGTATTATTCCTGATGGTTTACTGTATGTCGTGTTGTTACAGGGGAGCGGAGCATCAAGGCAAAATCCTTGTATGTGTACATAGTTGGCCAATAAACTTATTCATCCATTCATTAATTCAGGAGATTAGTTTAACTTGGCGTCATGTTTGGCATGGACATTGTGGGCCGAATGGCCTGTTCCCTGAGCTGTACTGTTCTATATTCCACTTTGTGTTGTGGACAGCGGCATTTTAAAATCAATCTGCTGATGTGACATTACTGCTGGGAGTTTAACCTTCAATTCGTGCTGGACTAACAATGGGGGAACAGGAGAACCATTTCCTCGCTCGGATCCATTCTACATTTCCTTGACCATCGTCTTCTTCCATCTGTGTAGGAAGGAACTGCAGATGCTGGTAATACGCCGAATATAGACACTGGAGTAACTCAGTGGGACGGGCAGCATCTCTGGAGAGAAGGAATGGATGACGTTTCGGGTCGAGGCCTTCTGCTTTGGTCTGATCTGTGTGGTTTTCACACCTTACCCTTCCACATATCTCCATGTCTCCCTCTCCCCTGAGTCTGGCGAAGGATCTCGACCTGAACCGTCACCCATTCCTTCTCTCCAGATGATGCTGCCTGTCCCGCTGAGTGACTCCAGCTTTGTGTGGCTGTCTGGCTTTTTGCAGCCTGCCAGGGAAAGGTGCCAGAGACAAGCCACGGTGGCACAGCGGTAGAGTTGCTGCCTTACAGCGAAATGCAGCGCCAGAGACCCGGGTTCGATCCCGACTACGGGCGCTGTCTGTACGGAGTTTGTACGTTCTCCCCGTGATCTTGCGTTGGTTTTCTCCGAGATCTTCGGTTTCCTCCCACACTCCAAAGACGTACAGGTTTGTAGGTTAATTGGCTTGGTGTAAAATGTTAAATTGTACAAGTTGGCGATATGCAGAGTACTGCCCTGCCCACTACAAAATTCAGAAGATGTGCTTCGGAGTCAGTCAGCAAATAAATTGCAGGAACAATGTATAGCCCTTAGGTGGCAGTGCTGCCCAGAGAATGGAAGGGCAGCCAATTAATCAATAATAAAAGCAGTAAATGGTGAAAATAACACAGGTCAGGTAACATATGTGGAGTGTGAGTGGAATAAATAACATTTCAAGGTCCTTTACATCAAATGTTAACTGTGTTTCCTTCTTCGCAGATGCTGCCTGAGCACCCGAGTATTTTCTGCACGTTGCGTTTCTGTAGTCATCCAGAACAGAAACAGGCCCTTCGGCCCAACTCATCCATGCCGACCAAAAATGGCCCATTAAAGCTAGTCCCATGTGTCCGTGCTTCACCCATATTTATTTCAAGGTTTCGAGCGTCTACTGCATTTTTTTGGACCCTTAAAACAAAGTTGCCTCAGAGTTAGAGAGAAAATCAGGGGAGAGTGAGATATCAGAGAGCGGGCTTAGAACAGACTCAAGGGGCGAATCAGAGAGAGAGAGCGAGAGAGAGCATGAGGCCGAAACCAGGACACGTCAGTGAACGTTAAAGGCAGCAGAGAAATAGCTGAGAATGTGTGCAGAGTGAATGGCAAAGTGGACAAGCCAGTCTAAGGGCTGGTGATTCCAAATAGTCATAGAGTGATAGAGTGTGAAACAGGCCCTTCGGCCCAACTTGCCCATACTGACCAATATGTCCCATCTACACTAGTCCCACTTGCCTGCATTTGGCCCATATCCCTCTGTACCTGTCCTATCCATGTACCTGTCTAAATGTTTCTTAAACGTTGAGATTTCCCCCCCGACCCACTTCGTGCCCCCCCCCTCCCCTCCCCTCCACCGCACCCCCCTGCGGTGTTCATGCCATGTTCCCCCCCCCAACACCCCCCATGTTCGGTGTCGCGGTGTACACGCGTGTGGCCCCCCAAACCCCCCACCCCCATGTTCGGTGTCGCGGTGTACACACGTGTGGCCCCCCAAACCCCCCCCATGTTCGGTGTCGTGGTGTACATGCGTGTGGCCCCCCAAACTCCCCCCCCCCATGTTCGGTGTCGCGGTGTACACGCGTGTGGCCCCCCCAACCCCCCCCCCCTGTTCGGTGTCGTGGTGTACACACGTGTGGCCCCCCAAGCCCCCCCCCCCATGTTCGGTGTTGCGGTGTACACGCGTGCGTCGCGGTGTTGACGTACCTGGAAGAAGCCGGGCGGCAGGGGGACCCCTGGTGGCCCCTCACCGGGAGTCATGCTGCCCAGCACGGGGCTCGGTGCTGCCGCGGCACTCTGCAGAGAAACGGGAGATAACACCGGTTAGAACGGCACGCCCAGCCGGCACTGTGCACGAGCAACACACTCACCCTCACACTACTGACACACTCACCCACACACACTCTGTATGACTGGCTCTATGACATGCATCCACTTTAGTGCGGCACAGTGATATAATAATAATAATAATAATGGATGGGATTTATATAGCGCCTTTCTAATACTCAAGGCGCTTTACATCGCATTATTCATTCACTCCTCAGTCACACTCGGTGGTGGTAAGCTACTTCTGTAGCCACAGCTGCCTTGGGGCAGACTGACGGAAGCGTGGCTGCCAATCTGCGCCTACGGCCCCTCCGACCACCACCAATCACTCACACACATTCACACACAGGCAAAGGTGGGTGAAGTGTCTTGCCCAAGGACACAACGACAGTATGCACTCCAAGCGGGATTCGAACCGGCTACCTTCCGGTTGCCAGCCGAACACTTAGCCCATTGTGCCATCTGTCGTCCCGATATAGTGGTAAACGCTAACCCAACCCCCATCGGTAGAGTTGCTGCCTCACAGCGCCAGAGACCCGGGTTCGATCCTGACCACGGGTGCTTGTCTGTAGGGAGTTTGTACGTTCTCCCCGTGACCCGCGTGCAGATTGTGGTGTGGGTTGTCACGGGATCCATTCACGGGCATCAGTCGGGTGGTACGTGGAGTAACACACTGAAGGTGTGAGCTATCGGCTGGGACACAGACACGGAGACCAGGGAGATTGGATTGTCTGTGGAGTGACACACTGCAAGACTGCTTTACCAGGGCTGGGCTGGGCTCTAATCAAGGGGATGTATATAGAGCAAGGGTTCCCAACCTGGGGTAAATTTCGCCTACCCAGGGGGTAAGTGTGTTACAGGCTGGGATCTAATCAAGAGGATTAGGGGAGCCTGCATATGGAGTAAAACATAGAACATAAAACATACAACAGTCACTCCGCATTGCAGAGGGTGGTGAAAATTGCCCAACGCATCACCAGTTCCTCGCTCCCCTCCATTGAGTCTGTCCAAAGCAAGCGTTATCTGCGGAGGGCGCTCAGCATCGCCAAGGACTGCTCTCACCCCAACCATGGACTGTTTACCCTCCTACCATCCGGGAGGCGCTACAGGTCTCTCCGTTGCCGAACCAGCAGGTCCAGGAACAGCTTCTTCCCGGCGGCTGTCACTCTACTCAACAACGTACCTCGGTGACTGCCAATCACCCCCCCACCCCCGGACACTTATTATCACTTATTATTATTTATTTCAATCATTTGCTATGTCGCTCTTCCAGGGAGATGCTAAATGCATTTCGTTGTCTCTGTACTGTACACTGACAATGACAATTAAAATTAAATCTGAATCTGAATCTGAGTCCGGAAGGCAGACACAAAATGCTGGAGGAACTCATCGGGACAGACAGCGTCTCTGGAGAAAAGGAATGGGTGACATTTTGGGCCGAGACCTTTTTCAGACCCAAATGTTGATGTTTCTAACCCATTCCTTCTATCCAGAGATACTGTCTGTCCCGATGAGTTACTCCAGTATTTTGTGTCTCTCTTTGGTTTAGTTTTTAGTATTTTAGTTTTTTCGTTTTGGGTTATGGGTGGGGGGGGGGTGGTGGGGGAAACTTTCCTCGACGGAGATGCGACCTTTCCCGTGTCGTGTCTCCGTCCGCACCGCGGCTTAACATCGTGGAGCTGGCGGCCTCTCGCTGGGACCTCGGGAGCTCCAACTTTAACATAGTGAAGCTCGCAGGCTTCGGAAGCTCCAAGCCGTGGGAGCTTCGAGCGCCCCGACCGCGAATGGTTCGACTGCCCCGACCGCCCGCGGGAGGAAAGAAGAAGATAAGACTTTACTGCCTTCCTTCGCAGTGGGGAATGTGGACGAGCTGCTGTGGTGGAAGTTTATGTCAAATTTGTATGTAGTTGTGTGTCTTGTTGCTTTTTTGGTATGACTGCCTGGCAAACCGAATTCCTCGTACGTTGCAAAACATACTTGGCTAATAAATCATGATCATGATTCCTACACATACGATACGATACAACTTTATTCATCCCCGGAGGAATATTGGTCTTCCGACAGTCACAACACACAGGGTACACAAAAATCTGCAATTAAAAGTGAAAACAAAAAGAAAAAGACAAGGGCCGAAACGTTGCCTATTTCCTTCGCTCCATAGATGCTGCTGCACCTGCTGAGTTTCTCCAGCATTTTTGTCTACCGTCTGCTTTGATCTGACGTTTTCACACCGTACCCTTCCATGTCTCTGGACTTCCTCTCCCCTGACTCTCAGTCTGAAGAAGGGTCTCGACCCGAAACGTCACCCATTCCTTCTCTCTAGTGATGGTGCCTGTCCTGCTGAGTTACTCCAGCAATTTGTGTCCATCATAGAAACATAGAAAATAGGTGCAGGAGTAGGCCATTCGGCCCTTCGAGCCAGCACCACCATTCAATATGATCATGGCTGATCATCCAAAATCGGTACCCCGTTCCTGCTTTCTCACCATATCCCTTGATTCTTGCCCTAAGAGCTAAATCTAACTCTCTCTTGAAAACATCCAGTGAATTTGCCTCCATTGCCTTCTGCGGCAGAGAGTTCCACAGTTTCACAACTCTCTGGGTAAAAATGTTTTTTCTCCGTAACAGTCCTAAATGGCCTAGCCCTTATTCTTAAACTGTGACCCCTTGGTTCTGGATTTCCCCCCAACATGGGGAACATTGTTCCTGCATCAATCTTTGGTGTAAACCAACATCTGCAGTTCCTTCCTGCACTGAGGCGTTAGGCAGAGGCTGGGATCTAATGAGGGGATTTATATGTGGAATGGTGAGTTGAGGGCCTGTCCCACTTAGGCGACTCTTTAGGCAACTGCCAGGGACTAGTTTTAATGAACGTCACCTACGACAGCAAAAATTGTCACCACTGTCGCCTGTAGTAGCCTAAAAAAATCACTTAAGTGGGACAGGCCCT
>NC_045984.1:28939598-28957098 GCF_010909765.2 Amblyraja radiata | reverse complement strand
CTGACTAAAGAAATTCCTCCTCATCTCCTTTTGGGTCAAGACCCTTCTTCAGACTGATTGTAGGGTGGTGAGGGGGGGGGGGGGGGGGGACCTGGAAGAGAGGGGGGGGCGGGACGAAGCATGGCAGGTCATAGGTTAACACAGGTGAGGTGGGGGGGGTGACTTGATAGACAGAAGGATGGACAAAAGGCTGGAGTAACTCAGCGGGTCAGGCAGGCAGCATCTCTGGAGAACATGGATCGGTGACGTTTCGGGTTGAGACAATTCTTGGGACTGATTGAAGGGGAAGTGTCTGAGTCTCATCTTGCTGGACATTACAACTCAGCAGTTGTGGAATGATCAACGGTGAAGCAGCGGTAGAGTTGCTGCCTTACAGCGCCAGAAACCCGGGTTCGATCTTGACTACGGGTGCTGTCTGTATGGAGTTTGCACAGTACATTCTCCTCGTGACCGCGTGGGTTTTCTCCAGGTGCTCCGGTTTCCTCCCACACTACAAAGACCTGCAGGTTTGCAGGTTAATTGGCTTCGGTAAAATTGTAAATTGTCCCCCAGTGTGTGTAGGACAGAACTGGTGTCCGGGGTGATAGCTGGTCAGCACGAACTCGGTGGTCCGAAGGACCAGTTTCCGCGCTGTATCTCTAAAACATCCCCTCTCCCTTTGTGCCTCTGTGGCCTGATCTGAGACTTGAACTAGCTTTCAATTTAGGGTTTGTTTCGTATGCCATCCTATCAGATATACCAGACCTAAATTAAATCGGCAAAATCAAGCACAATAGGTATAGAGAAATGGGAGATACAGAGTGCAGAATATAGTTCTCAGCATTGCAGCACTCCACTTCCATAGGCAACGTCCAATATCTGCACTGGGGTAGAGGTGAATCAGACAGGAAGAAGGTACAGGAGCCTGAAAACTGTAACGTCCAGGTGTGTGTGTGTGTGTGTGTGTGTATGAGCGCGTGTGTGTGCGTGTGTGTGAGCACGTGTATGCGTGTGTGTGTGAGCGCGTGTGTGTACGTGCCCGTGCGCATGCAGGTGTGTGTGAGCATGTGTGTGTGTGCGTGTGTGTGTGTGAGCCTGTGCGTATGCAGGCATTTGTGTGTGTGAACATGTGTGCGTGTGTGTGCGCAGGTGCATACGTGTGCGTGCGTGTGCCAGTGTGCGTGCGTGTGCATGTGAGAGCGGGCTATGGCACCCTGCGGGTGGTGGTTGGCAGCAGGGGTATGTATCTCTGCTCTGGGGTGGGCATTGCCCACTCTCGCTGCCAGCTGTGTGTGTGTGTGTGTGTGTGTGTGTGTGTGTGTGTGTGTGTGTGTGTGTGTGTGTGTGTGTGTGTGTGTGTGTGTGTGTATGTGTGTGTGTGTGTGTGTGTGTAGGGGTAGCAGGGTATCAGGGGTATCTCTGCTCTGTGGCGGGCACTGCCCACTCTCGCTGCCAGCTGTGTGTGTGTGTGTGTGTGTGTGTGTGTGTGTGTGTGTGTGTGTGTGTGTGTGTGTGTGTGTGTGTGTGTGTGTGTGTGTGTGTGTGTGTGTGTGTGTGTGTGTGTGTGTGTGTGTGTGTGTGTATGTGCGTGTGTGTGTGTGTGTGTGTGTGTGTGTGTGTGTGTGTGTGTGTGTGTGTGTGTGTGTGTGTGTGTGTGGGCAGCAGGGTATCAGGGGTACCTCTGCTCTGTGGCGGGCACTGCCCACTCTCGCTGCCAGCTGCAGCATCCAGCGCCTGATTAATTCCTGCTAAACAAACGTGTGGGGAAAGACATGGATTCCCAGCAGTGAACAACAAGCAGCTCAGCGGGCACCTTGCCCACTCCCTGTCTGTGGCACGCTGCGGACTTAACCCTCTCACATCCAAGGCCGCAAAACCAGCTCCACGTCTCACACCTGTGCCCACCAGTACTGTATCTCGATGTTATACACACAGACCCGTCCCCACCGGTACTGTACCCCAGTGTTACACAGTGAAGAGTGTCTCCATACTAACATTGTACATTCGCTGTTAGACAGTGACAGACCTCCCCATACATAGAAACATAGAAAACAGGTGCAGGAGTAGGCCATTCGGCCCTTCGAGCCTGCACCGCCATTCAATATGATCATGGCTGATCATCCTACTCAGTATCCTATACCTGCCTTCTCTCCATACCCCCTGATCCCTTTAGCCACATCTAACTCCCTCTTAAATATAGCCAATGAACTGGCCTCAACTACCTTCTGTGGCAGAGAATTCCACAGATTCACCACTCTCTGTGTGAAAAATGTTTTCCTCATCTCGGTCCTAAAAGATTTCCCCCTTATCCTTAAACTGTGACCCCTTGTTCTGGACTTCCCCAACATCGGGAACAATCTTCGTGCATCTAGCCTGTCCAACCCCTACTAACACTATATTCCTGCTGTTCAACAATGAAAGTCTTGTCCACAACAGCACTGTGCCCAGTGTTACAGTAACAGACCTGTCCACACCAACACCCTAGTCTCACACAGCGACGGACTTGTGTCAGTGTGTGTGGACCCTCTACCCCAGTGAGGGCCAGTGTGTGTGTGTGTGTGTGTGGACCCTCTACCCCAGTGAGGGCCAGTGTGTGTGTGTGGACCCTCTAACCCAGTGAGGGTCAGTGTGTGTATGGACCCTCTACCCCAGTGAGGGTCAGTGTGTGTGTGTGTGTGTGTGGACCCTCTACCCCAGTGAGGGCCAGTGTGTGTGTGTGTGTGTGGACCCTCTACCCCAGTGAGGGCCAGTGTGTGCGTGGACCCTCTACCCCAGTGAGGATGGTGTTCCTAACACAGCTCGAAAGGTGCTGGAATAACCTGGATTTGAAATACCAGGGAAGTGGGGATCCGGTGATCCGGGAATGATCTTACCAGAGATCTAACTTACTGCTGCATGTGAGAATGTAATTCTTGTGTCTGGGACATATGACAAGAAACCACTCCTGACATCATTCAGTTACAGCATGAGGTTGAGGAAACATAGACAATAGGTGCAGGAGTAGAGGCCATTCGGCCCTTTGAGCCTGCACCGCCATTCAATATGATCATGGCTGATCATCCAACTCAGTATCCTGTACCTGCCTTCTCTCCATACCCCCTGATCCTTTTAGCCACAGGGGCCACATCTAACTCCCTCTTAAATATAGTGGCCTCAACTACTTTCTGTGGCAGAGAATTCCACAGATTCACTACTCTCTGATTGAAAAAAAATGTTCTCATCTCGGTCCTAAAAGATTTCCCCCTTATCCTTAGGAGCGGGCTTCCGTGAAAGTTATTTTATCTAACTCTACAAACAAACTGGACCCTTAGTCGATCGGCTTTGTGACATAAACAGCCATAGTGGCGGCAGGGTGGCGCAGTGGCAGAGTCCTCCCAGCGCCAGCGACCCCGGTTCGATCCTGACTACGGGTGCTGTCTGTACGGGGTTTGTGCGTTCTCCCAGTGACCCACGTGGGTTTTCTCCGGGTGCTCTGGTTTCCACCCACATCATGCGGGTTTCTGTAGATTGCCTCTAGTGTGTAGGATACGGGTGATTCATGGACTTGGCGGGCTGAAGGGCTTGTTTCCACGCTGCATCTTGACTAATTACTAAACTAAGATAGACACAAAATGCTGGAGTGACTCAGCAGGACAGGCAGCATCTCTGGAGTGAAGGAATGGGAGACGTTTCGGGTCGAGACCTTTCTTCAGTCTTGATCCGAAATGTCGCCCATTCCTTCTCTCCAGAGATGCTCCCTGTTCCGCTGAGATACTCCAGCATTTTGTGTCTACCTTCGACAGTTCTTTGTCCCACTGTACGAGTTCATTCAAGAGTTCTCCCCGAGTTTGCCCTGATTCGAACTCGGAAATTTACGGTAATGGCCGCTCGCAGGTACTCGGGGCTCTCGTGGACATTTTTCAACATGTTGAAAAATCTTCACGAGTCTTCCCGAGCTTACCGCGTTTCCCGAGTACCTGCCGTTAGCGTTACGAGCCGCTAAGAGGCGTCCCCGAGCTCCCACGTACCCGCTACGTTCATTCTTTGTGCTTCCACGACTTTGATTTTTTTTTTAAACTCGGGAGAACTCTTGAATTAGCTCGTACAGTGGGACAGGCCCTTTACACATACTGTGCTGGCTGCCTCTTGCAGGGATATGTCCACACTAAACAGAAGTATGGGTCAGGTTTGGACAGTGCTGGCTCTGGCTGAGCAAATGTGCAACTAATTAGCCTTAATTAACAGTGCTAATTGCAGATGTAGACTTGCAGGGTAAATTCATCAGCTGTTCAGTTTCGGTGAAGGAGCAGACACCCGCGTGTCGGTAGAGGACTTGTTTAGTTTGGTTGAGATTAGATTAGAGATGCAGGAGGGACACAGGCCCTTCGGCCCATCCGGTCCAGGCCGACAATCAATACAATCCTTCTATCCTTCTAGCTTTCAAGAGAGAGCTAGATAGGGCTCTTAAAAATAGTGGAGTCAGGGGATATGGGGAGAAGGCAGGAACGGGGTACTGATTGGGGATGATCAGCCATGATCACATTGAATGGCGGTGCTGGCTCGAAGGGCCGAATGGCCTACTCCTGCACCTATTGTCTATTGTCTATTGTCTACACACAAGGAATAATTTAGAGAGGACCAGTTAACCTACAAACCCGCACGTCTTTGGAGTGTGGGAGGAAACCGGAGCACCCGGAGAAAACCCACGCGGGTCACGGGGAGAACGTACAAACTCCGTACAGGCAGCGCCCGTAGCCAGGATCAAAGCCGGGTCTCTGGCGCTGTGAGGCAGCAACTCTGCCGCTGCGCAACCCTTGTGATCTTTACTTTCACAACAACGGTTTGCCCAGTCAGACTTGTTAGTAAATAAGGAAAGAAAGTCTCCCTTTTAAACAGAGCACTTCACAACCTCCTTCTTCTTCTTCTTCTGCTTCTTGCGTATGGCGTGCACAGCCCAAAGTTGTGGGACAACGTGTTCTATTTGATTATGCACGCCAGGTTGATTGCATTCGTCAAAACAGGGCGGTTGCAATCTCCCAAACCCACTTCATAACCTGACGATACCTAATGCAGAACCAGGGCTGGGCACGGTGGCGCAGCGGTAGAGTTGCTGCCTTACAGCGCCGAAGACCCCGGGTTCGATCCCGACAATGCTTGCTTGTCTGTACGGAGTTGGTACGTTCTCCCCGTGACCTGCGCGGGTTTTCTCCGTGAACTTCTGTTTCCTCCCACACCCCGAAAAACGTACAGGTTTGTAGGTTAACTGGCTTGGTATAAATGTAAATTGTCCCCACGAGTGTGTGTGTGTGTAGTAGGATAGTATTAGTGCGCGGGGATCGCTGGCCGGCACGGGCTCGGTGGGCCGAAGGGCCTGTTTCCGCGCTGTATCTCTAAACTAAACTAGTGTACAGCCCCTCAATGTCCAGCAGCGGAAGGGCCCTTCACTGCCAGGGGGACAATTCAGAGGGAGTGCTGCAGCATTAGAGAGGCAGAAACAAGGGAGCACAGCACTGTCTGAGGCAGCAGAGGCTGGGTGGGTGTAGTAAGAAACTGGTAACGCAAACCTTCACTGTGTTGCTGCCGGGGTAGTCTGTGTGAATCTATTAATTCTTTCTTTCTCTCTCGCAGCTCGCAGCACCACCCCACTGCCCCCTCTCCTGCTTAACGTAATTAATCACCATGACCTGGGAACGCAGCAGAGAGATTTACCATTGGCTGCTCTCAGGCATGTTCCTCTTGCGCTGCTGCTCCCTGGGGAAGGAGTGCAAGGAGGCAGCCAAGGGGGAGGGGGATGGGCATGGCTACATCGTCAAAGAGAACCCACAGGTCCTTAAGCCCAGTAGACAGGGAGAAAACGCTGGAGTTACTCAGCAGGCCAGGCAGCGTCTCCGGAGAGAAGGCTCTGCCGCGGACAGGAGAGCCCTTCAAAGGGTCATCAACACCGCACAAAAAAATCACTGGCTGCCCACTGCCCTCCCTGAAGGACATCTTCAGCTCTCGCTGCCTTGGCAGGGCAGCCAACATCCTGAAGGACCCTTCCCACCCTGGACACAACCTGTTCCACCTGCTGCCCTCTGGCAGACGGTACAGGTCTTTCAAAACTCGCACAAACAGACTCAGAGACAGCTTCTACCCCATAGCCATACATGAACTTAACAATGCAAAATAAGAAATAACACTCACATTCAACTGAATGGTTCTACCTCAGCTGCTATTGTTATTTATCTGTAATTTTTTTAAATATGTATATATTTTTACCTTTTCTTATATATTTAAAATTGCTCTTGTGAATCGCACCGTGGGATTGGCTTTTAAATTTCAATAAATGACAATAAAGAGATTCATTCATTCATTCATTCACAGGTGACATTTCGGGTCGACACCCTTCTTTTCAACAGTTCTAGCCCATTGTCACATGTACCGAGGTACAGCGAAAAGCATTTGTCGCGCGCTAACCAGTCAGCGGAAAGACAATACACGTGATTACAATCGAGCCCTTTACAGTGTGCGGATACATGATATAAGGGAGTAATAATGATCGGGGACTGTCCGAGCGTCACCAATGAGGTAGGTGGTACTTCACACTGAGAGTCGGGGGGAAAGGGGGAAGGAGATTTCTCGACGGTAGTTAGGAGACATGAATGTCGGATATGCAAAAAGCAACGGTGATCACAGAAATGTGTGGCACACAATAGGCATTCTCAGTCTGAAGAAGGGTGTAAGATAGAACTAATGTACTGGTGTTCGTTGGTTGGCGCAGACCTGGTGGGCCGAAGGGCCTTTTGCCACGCCGCATATCTAAGCCCCGAAAACATTTTCATCTGAATCTCCTATACCGTCAGGAAGCGCAGGAGGATGAGGGGTGATCTCATAGAGGCGTATAAAATTATGTCAGTCTCTTGCCCAGAGTAGGTGAATCGAGGACCAGAGGACATAGGTTCAAGGTGAAGGGGATCTGAAGGGTAACTCTTTCACACAAAGGGTGGTGGATGTATGGAACAAGCTGCCAGAGGAGGTGGTTGAGGCAGGTACATGGATAGGACAGGTTTGGAGGAATATGGCAGGTGGGACTAGTGTAGGTGGGACTTGTTGGCCAGGGTGGGCAAGTTGGGCCGAAGGGCCTGTATCACTCTGTGACTCTGATACAGAAGCAGATTAAATATTCCCTTACCTTCCTTTTTTCATACAGACACATCCCACTCACCGCCTAGCAGCAAACAAATGATGAA
The DNA here is from genome assembly GCF_010909765.2 of Amblyraja radiata. Taxonomy (NCBI): domain Eukaryota; kingdom Metazoa; phylum Chordata; class Chondrichthyes; order Rajiformes; family Rajidae; genus Amblyraja; species Amblyraja radiata. Next base: position 28,949,911 of record NC_045984.1, on the reverse strand, counting down.
GTGTCCCACAGGTTCAGGCCATGGTGGGAAAGACTCACACAAACCCCAGACCTGTGACCTCTTCTATCTAGAATAAGGACAGTACGTACTGTACATAGAAATGCTGGAGTCCCTTCATCTCACACACCATCCTGCCTTGGAAATGCAATGGTGATCCTCGCGGCACGGTGGCGCAGCGGCAGAGTTGCTATCTTACAGCGCCGGAGACCCGGGTTCGATCCCAACTACGGGTGCTGTCTTTACGGAGTTTGTACGTTCTCCCCGTCGAGTCTCTCACCCAACGGCATCAAGGCCCCATCGAGGACGAGTCGCACCCTGGCCACTCCCTCTTCTCCCCTCGCCCCATCAGGCAAGTGGTACAGAAGTGTGAAGCTCGGTGCAGCCAACGCCAAGGCTCGGTGGGGGAGGACCACAGTCTAGGGTCCTTCCGCTGCTGGACACGGGGGGTCGGCAGGGTGTGGTGGAGACCCCCCCTCAAAAATAAGGGAAGGGATTCCACACCAGTGGGCCACATGAGTGGCAAGGGTGGGGGAGTAAATTTGTGTAATTTATGTAAACAGGATTGAATGCTTCCGAGAATGTCGGATGCATTTTTTGCACCGTTCCTGTATTGTATATATTAATCACGAATAAAGTCTATTTTGAAAAAAAAGGAAAAAAGTGTGAAAACACACACCTACAGATTGAGGGACAGTTTCTTCCCAGCTGTTATCAGGTAACTGAACCATCCTACCACAACCAGAGAGCGGTGCTGAACTGACATCTACCTCATTGGTGACCCTTGGACTATCCTTGATCGGCCTCAGATAGACACACTAAGCTGGAGTAACTCAGCGGGACAGGCAGCATCTCCGGAGAGAAGGAATGGGTGACGTTTCGGGTCGAGACCCTTCTTCAGACTGACTTGATTGGACTTTGCTGGCTTTACCTTGCACTAAACGTTAATCCCTTAGAATGTTTCTATACAGTGTAAATGGATCGATTGCAATCATGTTTTGTCTTTCTGCTGACTGGATAGCACGCAACAAAAGCTTTTCACTGTACCTTGGTACACGTGACAATAAACTAAACTAAACTGAACAATTCAATGCTTCCTTTAATGTTCCATGTAGAGAGATACAGTGAGAAGCTAGTTCTGTACACCATCCATCCAGTGGCGTAGGGTGGGTTTTGCGCGCCCGGGGCAGTTTAAAATATTGCGCCTCCTCATTAGCGGTTTTTGGTCTCTTCCTTCGGGGGATGCAACTTATTTTGTCGTATCCCCCGTCTCCGCCTGCGCCGAGGCCTAATGGCGGCTTCGGAGCTGGGGCAGCGGTAACGGCGACCAGTACTCGGAGCTGGGGCAGCGGCAGCGGCGACAGTGGCAGCGGCGACCAGAACTCGGAGCTGGGCAGCGGCAACGGCGGCTTTGACAACGGCAGCGGCGGCTTTGACAGCGGCGGCCTGGCCTCGGAGCTGGGACAGCGGCAGCGGCCGCCCGGCATCGGAGCTGTGATGGCGGCGGCAGCGGCTGGGACGGCGGCAGCGGCAGCGGCGGCCTGGTCTCGGAGCGGGGGCAGCGACAGCGGCGGGGACAGCGACAGCGGCGACCTGGCCTCGGAGCTGGGGACAGCGACAGCGGCGACCTGGCCTCGGAGCGGGGACAGCGACAGCGGCGGCCTGGCCTCGGAGCGGGGGTAGCGGCAGCAGCCACACGGTATCGGAGCTGGAGCAGCGGCAGCGGCGGCCTGGCCTCGGAGCTGGGACAGCGGCGACCAGAACTCGGAGCTGGGGCATGTTCCGGCGGCAGCGGCCACTCGACCCGACCACGGGCCCAGTGGACGACAGCGGCGGCTGGGACAGTGACAGTGGCCTCGGCGCAGAGATCACTTGTTGTTTAAAATTGTTGGAAAAATTTTTAGGGGCGCAAAAAAATTGTTAGATAAAAAAAATTATAAAATGGCAAAGAATTTTACATTTTATTACAATAATTCAGGGCAAGGCTGCTAAAGAGGTGCAGCGTGCCTTTAGAACAAAATTTGTTGCCATTTTATAAAAAAAAATTATCCAACTATTTTTTTGCGCCCCTAAAAATTTAGCACCCGGGGCAACCGCCCCTCTGGCCCCCCCCACGCTACGCCACTGCATCCATCAAATCACACCATGCATCAGTACAACACAACCTCTTCTGAACAGCAAGCAGTAGGGCGGTCACAGTGGCGCATACAGCGGTAGAGTCGCTGCCTTACAGCGAATGCAGCACCGGAGATCCGTGTTTGATCCCGGCTATGGGTGCTGTCTGTACAGAGTTTGCACGTTCTCCCCCTGACCTGCGTGGGTTTTCTCCGAGATCATCGGTTTCCTCCCACACTCCAAAGACGTACAGGTTTGTAGGTTAATTGGCTTGGCAAATGTAAAAATTGTCCCTAGTGGGTGCAGGATAGTGTTAATGTGCGGGGTTCGCTGGTCGGTGCAGACCCGGTGGGCCGAAGGGCCTGTTTCCGCGCTGTGTCTAAACTAAACTAAACTAGAGTTGCCACATTCCGATCCCACCTTACAATTTCCATAATATCAAGATTAATCTTAATTTTCAAGCGTTAAGCCATTATTATTCACATACTCTCCCCATCACTATGCCCCATTTATGTGTCCTCCTTACTTTTATACAGTTCTCCAAATAACCACCATCTATCTGGGAACATCTCACCAACCAGAGTGGAGTCCTGACCTCCCATCTCCATAAGATTCATAACTCACTGGGACAGAAGTAGGCCATTCGGCCCATCGAGTCTACTCCACCATTCAATCGTGGCTGATCTATCATTCCCTCTCAGCCCCATTCTCCTGCCTTCTCCCCATTCCTCGACACCCAATGACTTGACTGCAGAAATTCCTCGTCATCTCCTTTCCAAGGCTACATCCTTTTATTCTGGGGCTACGCCCTCTGGTCCTAAACTCTCCCACTAGTTGAAACATCCTCTCCACATCCGCTCTATCCAGGCCTTTCACTATTCGGTAAGTTTCAATGAGGTACCCTCTCATCCTTCTAAATTTATCCTTCATTCATCCAGCGAGTACAGGCCCAGTGCGGTCAAACGTTCATCATTTGATAACCCGGTCATCCCTGATATCACACTCATAAACCCCCCCTGAACCATCTCCAAGGCCAGCACATCCTTCCTCAGCTACAGGGCCCAAAACTGCTCAAAATACTCTAAATGCGGTCTGACCAGTGCCTTATAAAGCCTCAGCCGACATCCCTGTTACATCCCCATCTACCTCATTGGAGATATTTTAACTATCTTTTAATGGGATTTTATCAGACTTTCTTAGAAACATAGAAAATAGGTGCAGGAGGAGGCCATTCGGCCCTTCGAGCCAGCAACGCCATTCATTGTGATCATGGCTGATCGTCCCCAATCAATAACCCGTGCCTGCCTTCTCCCCATATCCCTTGATTCCACTAGCCCCTAGAGCTCTATCTAACTCTCTCTTCAATCCATCCAGTGACTTGGCCTCCACTGCCCTCTGTGGCAGGGAATTCCACAAATTCACAACTCTCTGGGTGAAAACGTTTTTTTCTCACCTCAGTCTTAAATGGCTTCCCTTTATTCTAAGGCTGTGGCCCCTGGTTCTGGACTCGCCCAACATTGGGATCATCTTGCACTAAATGCTGTACTCCTTATCCGTAATCTTGTACAGTCTTTTCTTTGACTGGATAGCAAGCAAACAAATGCTTTTCGCTGTACCTCAGAACACGTGACAACAATAAACTAATCTAAACATAGGAATAGTGGGGACTCCCAGGACTTCCAGCCCATTCTTCCATTCAATCAGATCTGATCTGTACCTTGCCACTAATCATCCACCTTAATCCCACGATACCTGTCTTGTATCACTGATTAATTCTTTCATCCCCCAGAACCGTGAAAGATTAATTATTTGCAATATTGAAGACTGGGATGGATAGATTTTTGGATGAATGAAAGTTGATAGGAAGCAGACAGCAACATGATCTGAAGCCACTAATCGCACCAGTTATGATCCACACTTGTAACTATGCTGATAAACATCTACCAGCCTCGTTCAAAAGGTCATAGGATCAGAATTAGGCCATTTGGCCCATCAAGTCTACTCCACCATTCAATCGTGGCTGATCTATCTCTCCATCCTAACCCCATTATCCTGCCTTATCCCCATAATTTCTGGTTCTGGTTGATTCACACAGAGAGCGGTGAATCTGTGGAATTCTCTGCCACAGAAGGTAGTTGAGGCCACAGTTCATTGGCTATATTTAAGAGGGAGTTAGATGTGGCCCTTGTGGCTAAAGGGATCAGGGGGTATGGAGAGAAGGCAGGTACAGGATACTGAGTTGGATGATCAGCCATGATCATATTGAATGGCGGTGCATGCTCGAAGGGCCGAAGCACCTATTTTCTATGTTTCTATGATTACTGCGCAAACCAAAGACCCTACAGCGAGCAAGATGGTCCACTCGACGAAAAAGACATAGTACGGTCATGGGCAGATTCGTGGGTAATTTTCGGCCCCATTTCCGTAACCGGCTTCCGTCTCCGCACCAAAGATCCCATCACAGCGGAGCGAAGATACTAGTGTGGAGACGGAAGCCGGTAACAGAAACATCCTCGTAAAAAATAAAAGTTCTTTGGTAAAAATCTTCTCCTCATTTTCAGAATTTAAATTTATTAACACAAACTGTTCCCCCGCAACGTTGATTGCACTGCGAGTCGGGTCGGGTCGGGTCGGGTTACTGAAATGGATGAAAAAAAGGCCCACGTTCCGCTCCTTTGCGTACTACACGTCAGCCCATTGCATTTAGCAGGAGTGATCTATCTTGCTCCGCTATAGGATCTTTGGCACAAACACCTCATCAGTGGTTATCTCGCGCAGGTCGGAGTGAGTAGAGTAGCGACTACATTTTGAAGTGGGCCTTTTTCACCAAGTTGAGGAGATCTAATTGCTCAATCCTCTTTTTAAATGACTTAACATCGGGAGCAGCGCATGTGTGGGGCGGTAACAGATTCCATTCCTTTATCGTCCGTGGGTGAAAGGAATATTGGTCGCAAACTTTATTGAAATTTAGCCAGTTGATGATGTAGGGGCCGTTATTTTGTCTTGTTTCACGGCAGGTGGTACTCTGGGATGACGGGAGATTCAATGTCGTGATTTTGTGAATCTCCTTGAAAATTGCAATGAGTCTTGACACCCGACACTCAAGTATTGAAGCATTTTAGGAGCATTGAACATATAATACAGGAATAGGCCTTTCATGCCACAATGTCTATGCTGTACATGGCACCGTTAAACAAACCTCCTCTGCCTGAAGGCGATCTATATCCCTCCATTCCACTCATATCCATGTTATAGCCTTCCACAGCCCTTTTGTACGAAGAAATCCTTTCACATCAGCCCGACGCAGTCTGATTACTACACCCACCATTGACTGATGTTTAAGAAAGAACTGCAGATGCTGGAAAAATCGAAGGTAGACAAAAATGCTGGAGATACTCAGCGGGTGAGGCAGCGTCTATGGAGCGAAGGAATAGGCGACATTTCGGGTCGAGACCCTTCTTCGGTCTGAAGTTCGGTTCAGGAACAGTTCAGTTCAGAAACCCGCTGAGTTTCTCCAGCATTCATGTCTACCCACCATTGACTGATGATCAGTGCGAATCAGACCCTTAAGGCAAGTTGAGCCACCACGCAGATTAGACAACCGCCCTCTTTTAATGGGCTCCACTGTGCTGCCCCAATGTGCTTGGGGTGGCACAGCGGTAGAGTTGCTGCCTCACACGCCAGGTTCGATCCCGACCACGGGTGCTGTCTGTACGGAGTTTGCACGTTCTCCCCGTGGCCTGCGTGGGTTTTCTCCGGGAGCTCTGGTTTCCTCCCACACCCCAAAGACGTGCGGGTTTGTAGATTAATTGGCTTCTGCAAAATTGTCCCTAGTGTGGGTAGGATAGCGTTGGTGTGCGGTTGGGGGGGAACGCTGGTTGGTGTGAAATCGGTGGGCCATTCAGATTATCGAAGGTATCGATTATCTAATGAAAACTGGTATGTTAGCTTTCATAGCAAACGGATTTGAGTATAGGAGCAGGGAGGTTCTACTGCAGTTGTACAGGGTCTTGGTGAGACCACACCTGGAGTATTGCGTACAGTTTTGGTCTCCAAATCTGAGGAAGGACATTATTGCCATAGAGGGAGTGCAGAGAAGGTTCACCAGACTGATTCCTGGGATGTCAGGACTGTCTTATGAAGTAAGACTGGATAGACTTGGTTTATACTCTCTAGAATTTAGGAGATTGAGAGGGGATCTTATAGAAACTTACAAAATTCTTAAGGGGTTGGACAGGCTAGAGGCAGGAAGATTGTTCCCGATGTTGGTGAAGTCCAGGACAAGGGGTCACAGCTTAAGGATAAGGGGGAAATCCTTTAAAACCGAGATGAGAAAAACATTTTTCACACAGAGAGTGGTGAATCTCTGGAACTCTCTGCCACAGAGGGTAGTTGAGGCCACAGTTCATTGGCTATATTTAAGAGGGAGTTAGATGTGGCCCTTGTGGCTAAGGGGATCAGAGGGTATGGAGAGAAGGCAGGTACGGGATACTGAGTTGGATGATCAGCCATGATCATATTGAATGCTCGAAGGCTCGAAGGGCCGAATGGCCTACTCCTGCACCTAATTTCTATGTTTCTATGTTTCTATGTTTCTATTAGACAAACTATTGCCTCTCACTGAGAAAGAAAACATGTACAATATATGAAGACGCCCCCTGACGGTCACAATTCCAGTTATCTTTACCCCTTGTAAACGCACACATCAACATTTCTAATGAAAACTGCTGCTATCTATAACATTTTAACCCCACCATCTTTGCCGAAGACAGCAACCCTACTGCCGGGAGGTAGTATTACACCACAATAAATCTACTCGGGCAATTAATCATAAGACAATCCGGCAGAGGCACTTATATTATAAATAAATATAAATGTATTATATTATAAAACTTTAAAAATAAGTATATCTAAACTAAACTCAACTAAATAAGATGATCGTCCCCAATCAATAACCCCTGCCTGTCTTCTCCCCATATCCCTTGATTCCACTAGCCCCTAGAGCTCTATCTAACTCTCTCTTCAATCCATCCAGTGGCTTGGCCTCCACTGCCCTCTGTGGCAGGGAACGTCGCCTATTTCCTTCGCTCCATAGATGCTGCTGCACCCGCTGAGTTTCCCCAGCAATTTTGTGTACCTTTTAAATAAGATGAGCCCTTCTTTTTAAAGTTTAAAACAAGAAGTTATGTTATTTTTGGCTTATATCACTGTAATATGCATTACTTCTAATAAATAAAATATTAAAAAAATATATATATATATTATAAAACATAATGCAAATAAAGCAAGAATCTGTTACTTTTGATTTGAACAGTTGACTCCAAAGACTGATTTGGTCTTTATACAGTACATGTCAACGTTACTAGAGACTGATTAGTTTTAATTATCTGAACCGCTCCAACTCAACCCTCTTCAACCCAAATTGTATTGATGTTGTTAGCAGCTATGCCTCTGGTTGTCAAGATGTTATGGTTTAAGGCCACCTTTCTAAACCACTTCACCTGTCCGCCTCTTTCTCTCATTAAGTTCCACTGTGCTGCCCCGATAAGCTTGGGGGAGAGATGCTGCCTTACAGCGCCAGAGACCCGGGTTCAATCCTGACCACCGACGCTGCCTGTACAGACTTTGCACATTCTCCATGTGACCGCGTGGGTTTTCTCCAGGAGCCCCAGTTTCCTCCCACACTCCAAAGACATGTGGGTTGGCAGGTCAAATGGCTTCGGTAAAATTGTCCCTAGTGTGCATAGGTTAGTGCATGGGGTGATCGCTGGTCAGCGCGGACTCGGAAGACCGAAGGGCCTGTTTCCGCGCTGTATCTCTGTAAGTTGGAAATCAGTTATAGGATCAGAATTAGGCTATTCGGCCCATCAAGTCTACCCTGCCTTTCAATCATGGCTGCTCTACCTTTCCCTCCTAACCCCATTCTCCTGTCTACTCCCCATAACCCCTAACACCTGCACCTATCAAGAATTTGTCAATAATATGCGCCTTAAAAATATCCAATGACATCCTCCACAACCGTCTGTGGCGATGAATTCCACAGATTCACCACCCTCTGACTAAAGAAATTCCTCTTTAAATCTACCTTGTTTAAGATCAAGGTTTATGGGCTTCAGTATTAAGATACAAAAAAAACCATAAGAAAATATGAGCAGGGATAGGCCATTCAGCACCTCCAACATGTCCTGGCTCTCAATACGACCATATTGAAGATCGCTGGATACTCTTTGCATACTTTATGTATGGCTCGAAGGGCCGAATGGCCTACTCTTGCACCTATTGTCTATTGTATGGTGTGTAAAACACAGGATGTCACTGTGACAGGTCACCATGGGCTCTTGCACACCACCCAGGGATATTGGATGCGGAGAGGATGTTTCCACTAGTGGGAGAGTCTAGGACCAGAGGGCACAGCCTCAGAATGAAAGGACATTCCTTTAGGAAGGTGATGGGGAGGATGGAGGTGAGGAGGGATTTCTTTAGTCAGAGGGTGGTGAATCTGTGGAATTCATTGCCACAGACGGTGGTGGGGGCCAAGTCAACGTGTATTTTTAAGGCAGGGATAGATCGATTCTTGATTAGTACGGGTGTCAGAGGTAATGGGGAGAGGGCAGGAGAACGGGGTTGAGAGGGAGAGATAGATCAGCCGTGATTGAATGGCGGAGTAAACTTGATGGGCCGAATGGCCTAATTCTGCTCCAATGACATATGAACTTACGTTTCTACGTTAAGGGTGACATACAAATTCAGCTTAGAAACATAGAAAATAGGTGCAGGAGGAGGCCATTCGGCCCTTCGAGCTAGAACCGCCATTCATTGTGATCATGGCTGATCGTCCCCTATCAATAACCCGTGCCTGCCTGTTGTTTTTATTGTTGCATTACAAAATGCCTAATTGGTGTACACTGGACTTAGATGCATGAACCACAAAAATCGGTCGCAGGGATAGATTAGATGGAGTAACGGAAGCCTCGTGTGACGCCTCGGGTTGAGAACCTTCTTCAGTCTGAATATTTGAGGCCCTTCTTCAGTAGTATGAATATTGAGTTCTCTCATGTCAGGTAGCCCTGGCATTCACTCTCTCTCTCTCTCTCTCTCTCTCTCTATTCCCCCCCCCCCCCACCCAAGTCACACTAGCTTCTCATTTTCCTACAAACAGCCTGTTTCCTTTATCAGCGTTACATTTTTGCATATCTTTCATTCATTGTTCTTTATCTCTCCACATCACCGTCTAAATCTCTCGTTTCCCTTATCCCTAACCAGTCTGAAGCAGGGTCTCGACCCGAAAGGTCGCCCATTCCTTCTCGCCACAGATGCTGCTGCCTGTCCCGCTGAGTTACTCCAGCTTTTTGTGTCTGTCTAAAGGGCCTGTCCCACTTTCACGACCTAATTCACGACCTTTTTTGACTCGTGGACATTTTTCATCGTGTTGACAAAACGCATCGACCTACTTGATGCCACCAGTACCTACGACTAGCATAGAAACATAGAAAATAGGTGCGGGAGTAGGCCATTCGGCCCTTCGAGCCTGCACCACCATTCAATATGATCATGGCTGATCATCCAACTCAGTATCCTGTACCTGCCTTCTCTCCATACCCCCTGATCCCTTTAGCCACAAGGGCCACATCTAACTCCCTCTTAAATATAGCCAATGAACTGTGGCCTCAACTACCTTCTGTGGCAGAGAATTCCACAGATTCACCACTCTCTGTGTAAAAAATGTTTTTCTCATCTCGGTCCTAAAAGACTTCCCTCATATCCTTAAACTGTGACCCCTTGTCCTGGACTTCCCCAACGTCGGGAACAATCTTCCTGCATCTAGCCTGTCCAACCCCTTAAGAATTTTGTAAGTTTCTATAAGACCCCCCCTCAATCTTCAAAACGCCCCGACCTACTTGATGCCACGAGTACCTATGACCATGTGACGACCATGCTGCGAGTATGAGTCAAGGGCAAACTCGGCAGAGGTCTTGAATTAGGTCGTGAAAGTGGGACAGACCCACTTTCAGCAGCCAAGGACTGCTCTCACCCCAACCATGGACTGTTTACCCTCCTACCATCCGGGAGGCGCTACAGGTCTCTCCGTTGCCGGACCAGCAGGTCCAGGAACAGCTTCTTCCCTGCGGCTGTCACACCACTCAACAATGTACCTCGGTGACTGCCAATCACCTCCCCCCCCCCTCCCGGACACTCCTCCC
>NC_045984.1:28909598-28934598 GCF_010909765.2 Amblyraja radiata | reverse complement strand
AGACTGAGGAATGAAGGAACTATAGAGGTATGAAATTAGAGAACTAAGGGAATACTGCAGTCTGAAGTGCCCTCCCTAGTGTAGATAAAATATCTCATTGCCAGATTTAGGAGGACAATCGGGGCTGTTCCTCCTGGAACCCTCGGGCAAATATTTACTCCTGCACCCAGCGTCACAAACCTGCTCCCTTTATCTTGTTGTTGTGGACGGGACCTTCCTATCCACGAAGGTGGCTTCCCGTATCACGAGTTCGCGTGGCGGGGGCAGAATGAGGCCATTCGGCCCATAGAGCCTACTCCGCCATTCAATGTGGCTGATCTGTCTTTCCCTCTCAACCCCATTCTCCTGCCTCCCCCCCGTAGCCCCCGACACCCGTCCTAATCGGGAATCTATCGTGGGACAGGCACCAGCATCTCTGGAGAGAAGGAATGGGTGACGTTTCGGGTCGAGACCCTTCTTCAATCTGAAGATTCCCAGTCTGAAGAAGGGGTCTCGACCCGAAACGTCACCCATTCCATTCCTTCTCTGCGGAGATGCCGCCTGAGCCGCTGAGTTACTCCAGCATTGTGTGTCTTTCTTTGTTGGAAACCAGCACCTGCAGTTCCTTCCCACACAACAATCTATCAATCTCTGCCTTTGAGAATATCCATTGACATCCAAAATTCTTAAGGGGTTGGACAGGCTAGATGCAGGAAGATTATTCCCGATGTTGGGGAAGTCCAGAACTAGGGGTCACAGTTTAAGGATAAGAGGGAAGTCTTTTAGGACCGAGATGAGAAAATCATTTTTTTACACAGAGAGTGGTGAATCTGTGGAATTCTCTGCCACAGAAGGTAGTTGAGGCCACAAGTTCATTGGCTATATTTAAGAGGGAGTTAGATGTGGCCCTTGTGGCTAAAGGGATCAGGGGGTATGGAGAGAAGGCAGGTATGGGATACTGAGTTGGATGATCAGCCATGATCATATCGGATGGCGGTGCAGGCTCGAAGGGCCGAATGGCCTACTCCTGCACCTATTTTCTATGTTTCTATGATGTGACCTCCACGGCCTTCTACATTTCCACACTGACCATTTATATATATTTTCTTTAAAAGTATTTCTCTTGTGTTAAGGTACTCACTCCCTCGTCTCTTGGAAGTGGTGAGAGAGAACCCAAGCCTTTTTGTTTTGTTTCAGCAACTGAGCACACGGCGGGTGCTTGGACCCAGTGGAGTCGAGTCGCGCTTTGATTTTGGAGGCAGCTTCAGACAGAGTTGTGGCCCCCTGCTCATTTATCACAGGTCTGGATCAGTGCAGTTGGGAGGGAGGGAGGGAGGGAGGGAGGGAGGGGGGGGGGGGAGGGATGCCAGTGCAGTCGGCAGCAAGGCACAAATCATTTGCAGGACAATGGGGAGTCTGTTTCGCAGCCTCGGGCTCCAGGAACAACTGAGGGAACCCAACCCCTCTGCTTACACCAACCCCCCCCCCCCCCCCCCCCCCCCCCACCTCCTCGCCTCTCCTCCTCCCATTACACCTCCAAACTCCAGCCCGCATTCCTGATGTCTGCCTCCGTCGCCTCTCCCAACTGTGCACCCCCGCACAGTAAAGGCACAGACCACTCGGCCCATCCAGACTGTCCTAGACCTGCCTGGTCGTTGCAACGAAACTCGCAGGACGACAATCTCCCAGGCCTAAGGAAGGCGCATAAAAGCTGGGGTAACTCAGCGAGTCAGGCAGCAGCGTCTCTGGGGTGAAGGAAGGGGCGACGTTTCGGGTCGGGACCCTTCACTGAAACTCACAAAAAACGACAATCTCCTCAGCCTGATGTGTAGGAAGGAACTGCAGGTGCTGGTTTACACCCAAGATCGACACACAAAAATGCTGGAGTAACTGGGCGGGTCAGGCAGCAGCATCTCTGGAGAGAAGGAATGGGTGACGTTTCAGGTCGAGACCCTCTTCAGTCCAAAACGTCACCTATTCCTTGTCTCCAGAGATGCTGCCTGGCCCGCTGAGTTACTCCAGCACTTTGTGTTTGTTTCCTAGACCTGCTCTTTCCATTGCAACTTACAAAGTCCCAAATCTCTGACCATTAACGAGGGCATTGGTGTGGGGGGGGGGGGGGGGGGGGGGGGGGGGGGGGGGGGGGGCAGGTAACATGCTAGTAACTGGTAACAACAACACCCCACAAATCAGCAACATTGGAGACACAGGAGATTGATCAGAGATGAGGATGAGCATACATGATTGTAACGTACCATCATATGCTTCAGGAAGCTCAAGTGAAAAGCAAATTGCTGGTGGAACAAGCAAAGTCGGCATCGGATGGACGCAGGCCCCTTTCAACCGATCGAAAAATCAATTCTAACCCGGGTCAGTTCGAGGTGCTAGCCAGGGTGGTGCAGCGGTAGAGTTGCTGCCTCACACTGCCGGGGACCCGGGTCCTATCCAGACTATGGATGCTGTCTGTGCGGAGTTTGCACGTTCTCCCTGTGACCTCCGTGGGTTTTCTCCCACGCTCCAAAGACGTGCAGGTTTGTTTGTAGGCCAATTGGCATCGGTGAAGATTGTAAATTGTCCCCTAGTGTGTGTAGGACAGTGTTAGTGTTCGGGGTGATCGCTGGTCGGCACGGACTCGGTGGGCCGAAGGGCCTGTTTCCGCGCTGGATCTCAAAACTACACTAAGTTGCTCCTTTACCAGTCCATTTCTATCGGTAAGCAAGGAAGTGGCTCTGACGAAACAGATAACATTGCATTTGATGCTGTGGGCCAAGGTGATTAGTGCGGGTGTCAGGGGTTATGGGGAGAGGGCAGGAGAATGGGGTTGAGAGGGAGAGACAGATCAGCCATGATTGAGTGGCGGAGTAGACGTGATGGGCCGAATGGCCTAATTCTGCTCCTATAAACCTATGAACTTATGAAGCTCGGCTGGGAGAGTCAAAGCAATTTCCCAGTGCTCACTGACTGATGCGTGAATGATCCAATGTACACAAGGCAGCTTTCATTCACAAATTCCACCTCATAAAACGTGCACAAGTGGGTCCAATTTCTGGGCAAGAGCATTTAAGACAGAGCAAGGTCAATAGACTTCAGTCACCACGCCGTAGCCTCAGAATAAAAGGACGTACATTTAGAAAGGAGATGAAGAGGAATTTCTTGAGGGCGGTGAATCTGCGGTGTTCATTGCCACAGGCGGCTGTGGAGGCCAAGTCAATGGATATTTTTTTAAGGTGGAGAGATTGATAAAATTCTTCATTAGTATGGGTGTCAGGGGTTATGGGGAGAATGCAGGCGAATGGTGTCTCCCCACTATCGAAGGGATCTATCGAAGTCGTTGCCTCAAAAAGGCAGCCAACATCATCAAAGACCCACACCATTCTGGCCACACCCTCATTTCACTTATTGCCATCGGGAAACATAGAAAATAGGTGCAGGAGTAGGCCATTCGGCCCTTCGAACATGCACCCCCATTCAATATGATCATGGCTGATCATCCAACTCAGTATCCTGTACCTGCCTTCTCTCCATACCCCCTGATACCTTTAGCCACAAGGGCCACATCTAATCCCTCTTAAATATAGCCAATGAACTGGCCTCAACCACCTTCTGTGGCAGAGAATTCCACAGATTCACCACTCTCTGTGTGAAAAATGTTTTTCTCATCTTGGTCCTAAAAGATTTCCCCCTTATCCTTAAACTGTGACCCCTCGTTCTGGACTTCCCCAAACATCGGGAACAATCTTCCCGCATCTAGCCTGTCCAAACCCTTAAGAATTTTGTAAGTTTCTATAAGATCTCCCCTCAATCTTCTAAATTCTAGCGAGTACAAGCCGAGTCTATCCAGTCTTTCTTCATATGAAAGTCCTGACATCCAAGGAATCAGTCTGGTGAACCTTCTCTATGGCAAGAATGTCTTTCCTCAGATTAGGAGACCAAAACTGTACGCAATACTCCAGGTGTGGTCTCACCAAGACCCTGTACAACACCAAGAACGGTGTTGACCTCCCCACTATCGAAGGGATCTATCGAAGTCTCTGCCTCAAAAAGGCAGCCAACATCATCAAAGACCCACACCTTCCTGGCCACACACTCATTTCACCTATTGCCATCGGGAAGAAGGTACAGGAGCCTGAAAACTGTAACGTCCAGGTTCAGGAACAGCTTCTTCCCTCCAACCATCAGGCTATTAAACACAACAACAAATAACCGCTGACTATTACTATTATTGCACCATATTTGTTATTTATTGAGATTGAGTATGTGTGCACGTGTATACACACACTGAACCTTTTTTCCCCCTCCTGTTCTGTACTATGTGTACATATTCTGTTGTGCTGCAGCAAGCAAGAATTCCATTGTCCTATCTGGGACACAGGACAACAAAACACTCTCGACTCTTGAGAGGGAAAGATAGATGAGTTACTTTTAAATGGCGGAGTATATAGACTTGATGGCACGTACGGCCTGATTCTGTTCCTAGAGCATATGAATTAAGAACCAACGTGACTTTTGGAGGAATTCCTTTTCCGGAGAATAGGATGAGGAGTAACTTCCTCCCAAGCAGAGAGCTTTAGACTATTGAGACACAGTGCGGAAACAGGCCCTTCGGCCCACCCAGCCCGTGCCGACCAGCGATCGCCCCGTACACTAGCACTATCCGACACACTAGGGACAATTTACAGAAGCCAATTACCCCACAAACCCTGTTTCTGCACTGTATCTCCAAACCAAAACTGTAGTGAACCAAGAAGACTGCCGTCTCTTCCCTATCTTCCTAATTTCCTATCTCTTGCTTTTATCTCGGGCAATTTCCTCGAAGTCGAGTGAGGCTTGCTTCCTGTCCAGTTCTGCGAGCTGTGAGAACGCTGACAAGGGGCCAACATGGAACCCACGGTCTGTGCCATGGGTGGAGCAGGAGCCACTGGAGGTGGGCAGTTGTGTCTCCCCTGTCCGACCACAATGAATACCCCTTAAACAAAGCGCTGCATTCGCTCGGCCTGCATGTGTGCTCAGTATGCATGCAGTATTCTCTCAGTTGTTGCAGCAGCCTTGCACCCGCGGTTATGGGTTCCTCATTAATATAGGCAAATAAGCCACATTCCTTGCTACTCTTCCCTCCCCCCCCCCTTCCCCCCCCCCCCCCACTGATAGTGCTCCTGTCTAAAACATTATTCTGCTGACACACCAACAGCAGACTCAGTTGCAGTCGGCTTGGTCTGAACCCCACGGTGAGGCCTAGGCTGAATAGGCTTCAGGCCAGGGCCCAACAGTGCATTTTAGCCTCACCCACTGCCTCACTCAGCGGGTCAGGCAGCGTCTCTGGAGACAAAGGATGGGTGACGTTTCGGGTCGGGACCCTTTAGATTGGGAATTTACAAGAAAACAGGAGGTTGTGTTGAAGCAAAGAACTGTAGATTTTAGGAAACAGCGTGGAAACAGGCCCTTCGGCCCACCGGGTCCGTGCCGACTAGCGATCACCCCGTAGACTAGTACTATCCCATGCACTACAGGCAATTTATCATTTTTACCGGAGCCAATTAACCTACAAACCTGTAGTTGGTTGGACTGTGGGTGGAAACCAAAGCACCCGGAGTAAAGCCACACGGTCACAGGGAGAGTGTACAAACCCTGTACAGACAGCGCCCCATGTCAGGATTGCACCCGGGTCTCTGGCGCTGTGCTGCCCTGTGCAGTAGAGGGGGGAGGAACTAGAGGTAGGAAAAGGCCAGCACAAATCAGGGCTGGCAACAGATGACCAAGGAAGGGTGGAGCCCACAATGGTCCATTGTTAGCTGGGGAAAGAGGTGATAATGAAAGGGTACTGGGATGTGAACAGTAGAACTGGTAGGATGCCTAGGGTGGGGGAGGGGGGATTGAGGGATTGCAGAGGTTACTTGAAATTAGAGAACTCAATGTTCATACTGCTGGGAATGGGTGATGCTCAAACGGATTGTTCTGGCCTTTTAGTCCCCCCTCTAGTCATCCCCCCACCCCTCTAATATTTAAGACTGAAGAAGGGTCACCCATCCTTTTTCTCCAGAGATGCTGCCTGACCCACTGAGTTACTCCAGCACTGTGTCTTTTTTTTATTTTATAAACCAGCATCTGCAGTTCCTTGTCGAAGTTTGATAGTCACAAGGTGCTGGAGTAACTTAGCGGGTGAGGCAGCATCTCTGGAGAGAAGGAATGGGCGATGTTTCGGGTTGAGACCCTTATTCAGACTGCTGGAGTCTATGTCTATGGACTCCAGTCTGAAGAGGAGTCTCGACCCGAAACGTCACCTATCCATGTTCTTCAGAAATGCTGCCTGACTTACTGAGTTACTCCATCATTTTGTGTCTATCTTTGGTTTAAACCAGCATCTGCAGTTGCTTCCTACACAGCAGTGTTAACCCAAGTCTGAGGTCTGAACTCCATGTAGTTAGGAAGAAGTCTGAAGAAGGGTCTCGACCCGAAACGTCACCCATTCCTTCTCTCCAGAGATGCTGCCTATCCCGCTGAGTTACTCCAGCTTTTTGTGTCTATCCATGTAGTAAGACCTCTCCCATCTATACCGGAGGGCAGGGCGTGCCTCAGCTCAACGCTGTAACTGAGAGGCAGCACCACAACAGTGCAGCATTCCTTCAATGCGGGCTCCATACTCCAGTATCGGGCGTGGAAGTCAATGCATAACTTGAAGAGAGGCCTAATAATTCAGGCTTCAGAGATACAGCACGGAAACAGGCCCTTCGGCCCACCGAGTCCACGCCATCCAGCGATCACCCCGTACAACAGCACTATCTTACACACACACACACTAGGGACAATTGTACTGAGGACAATTAATGTCTTTGGAGTGTGGGAGGAAATCGGAGCGCCCGGACAAAACCGGAGAACGTGCAAACTCCACGCAGTCAGGGTTGATACCCGGATCTCCGGCGCCGTGAGGCAGCGGCTCGACCCGCTGCATCACTGTGATCCCCCGTGATCCGGTGATCCTGCGATCGCCCGTGATCCACTTTAATCTAGTGACGAGGAAGGGATAATGAATAAACTGGTTGTAGAGGGGCTGGCAGGAAGGAGTGTTACATCAAAGCTGAAAGTGATTTAGATCAATCTGAAATGTTTTCAGGCTGAACGAAAAAGGGTGGGTTTTCCATGTTAGATCGAGAAACTGCATAGAGGAGCATGACCATCACAACCCATAGGACACAGGTTTAAGGAGAGGGGGGGAAAGACTAAATAGAAAGCTAAGAGGCAACTTCTTCACACAGAGGGTGGTAGGTGTATGGAACGAGCTGCAGCGGAGGTTGCTGAGGCAGGGACTATCACAGCATTCAAAAGACACTTGGACTGGTCCATGGATAGGAAAGATTTAGAGGGACACAAAATGCTGGAGTAACCCAGTGGGTCAGGCAGCATCTGTGGAGAGAAGGAATAGGTGACGTTCCAGGCTAAAGAAGGGTCTCGACCTGAAACGTCACCTATTCCTTCTCTCCACAGATGCTGCCTGAGTTACTCTGGCGTTTTGTGCCTTATCTTCGGTTTAAACCAGCATCTGCAGTTCCTTCCAACACATAAAGATTTAGAGGGGTATGGGGCAAATGCAAGCAAATGGGACTAGATTAGATGGGGCCTTCTGGCCAGCAAGGACGAGTTGGGCCGAAGGGCCAGATTCCATGCTGGATGCATCTACCACTCTCATAGCTGTTTGAAGAAATATTCCATCATTTGTTACAAATATACATCTATATACATATATATACATATACACCCAAAAGTTGTCCAACTATGGATCAAAAGAGAGATTAAAGACAGTCTCCTTTATCTGTACACTGTGGGCATCTCGAATGTAATCATGCACAGTATTTTCTTTGTTCAAGAAGGAACTGCAGAGGCTGGAAAATCCAAGGTAGACAAATGTGCTGGAGAAACTCAGCGGGTGCGGCAGCATCTATGGAGCGAAGGAAATAGGCAACGTTTCGGGCCGAAACCCAGAAACATTGCTTATTTCCTTCGCTCCATAGATGCTGCCTCACCCGCTGAGTTTCTCCAGCACATTTGTCTACCTAGTATTTTCTTTGACTGGTTAACAGACACCAACCTCATCTACTGTATCCGTTGTTCAAGATGTGGACTCTTATACATCGGCGAGACCAAACGCAGACTGGGCCATCGTTTCGCGGAACACCTTCGCTCAGCCCACCTGAACCTACCCGATCTCCCGGTTGCTAAACATTTTAATTCTCCTTCCCATTCCCACACAGACCTTTCTGTGCCTCGGTCTCCTCCATTGTCAGAGTGAGGCTAAACGCAAATTGGAGGAACAGCATCTCATATTTCGCTGTGGCAGCTTATGAATATTGATTTCTCTAACTTCAAGTAACCCCGGCATTCCCTCTCTCTCTCTCTCTCTCTCTATCCCTCCCCCACCCAAGTCGCACCAGCTTCTCATTTTCACCCAACAAACAGCTAACAATGGCCCGATTCCTTCATCATCGTAACTTTTTTTGCAAATCTTCCATTGTTCTACATCTCTCTACATCATCGTCTGTATCTCTCGTTTCCCTCGCCCGTCAACTCCCATCTGAAGAAGGGTCTCGAACCCGAAACGTCACCCATTCCTTTTCTCCAGAGATGCTGCCTGACCCGTCGAGTTACTCCAGCATTTTCAATCTATCTTCGGTTTAAACCAGCATCTGCAGTGCCTTCCTAGACAAATGTGGGTCCCTTTACAGGCAGAAATGGGAAGATTTATAAGGAAATGGCGGAGGAATTAAGGAAATAGTTTTTGTCTGTCTTCATGGATGGAGCTACAAGCGCACAGAAATAGGGGAGAGCCAAAGATCTGGCACAAAGGAAGAAAAATAAACTAATATTAATAACGATGATAGCCAGTGGGCAGGTGCTATAGACCTACACGGGAAGGTAGACGCTCCCGCCAGCACGAGTCTCGGGCAGATGGGGCTCGTCAGCCTGGGAAGGGAGTCCATCTAGGAGAGGGAAAACTCTGATTTAAAACCTCCACTGCCTTGTGGCCATATCCAGTCATGGAAAAGGCTCCTGGAGTAAACCTCAAGAAAATCCGGAGTCGGAGCCCCTAAGGCAGTTTGTCGTTGTCTCCAACCTCGCTCTGGCAGCTCCTGCGACGGCGCTGGTGCCAAACTGTAACGGCCCTGCTGTTCCTTTGGATCGCTCAGCGACGTGGAGAGAGGGGGGGACGTGCTGCATGGGCAACAGCCTGTCCTCCACATGACATCGATCGCCCAGGCTTGCATCCGACAAACTAGGATGCATCACCCATGGTCAGTCATGACCGAGGGGGGCCTACTACTACTAAAAGCCTTAGACATGTCCACAAACATAAAAATAAAATAAAAAAATTCATAAAAAGGTACTACAACACAAAGTTAGACACAAAGTGGCGGAGTAACTCAGCGGGTCAAGCAGCATCTCGGGGGGAAAAAGTATAAGGTGACGTTTTGGGTTGGGAATTTTCTTTAGACAGAAAGGAGGGGGTGAAGAGGAGGCGGCGAGAACAGACCAGGGCTCAAATGAGCTCCGTCCAGCAGGGCAGAGACTGGTGAGCCCATTGTCGGCTCGGGAAGACGGGATCACACGGTGATAAAGAGAACTGTGGGACTGGTAAACACGACTAGGGTGGATGAAGTGGGCAAGGGGGGAGGGGAGTGTGAGCAGTAGTGAATTAAAATGAGAGTATTCAGTGTTCACGCTGCTGGGTTGAAAGCTACCCAAGCAAAATACGAGGAGTTGCGCCTCACACAGTGAGTCAGGAGGCATCTGGAGTGGGCATGGACAGACGATGTTTTGGGTCGGGACACTTCTTCAGACTGAAGTCGTTTGATCTTTACTCGTCTTAATGTGGGAATTGCCGCTTTTGATTCCAACAACTATCATCTCCCAATCTACCTTGTTGCAGCCCTTGCACTTTTTTTAAAAAAAACCTGCACTTTCTCTGCCACATGATATTCTGCCCTCTTGTTTCCCTTCTCTTTTGCACTGCCTGTTGCACTCATGTACGGCATGAATTGCCTGGATAGCTGGCAAAACAAAGTTTACTACTGTACCTCAGTGCACCTGACAAATCAAATCAAAGAACTGAAACCCATGTCACCAATAATTGATCTCCAATTTCAGATATAAGGCACTGGAGTGACTCAGCGGGTCAGGCAGCATCTCTGGAGAATATTGAATGGTGACATTTTGGGTCGGGACCCTTCACCCTCAACAACTTCTCTCTTGACTCCAAACAATTTCTAATTTCAGATACTTTGACAATAGACAATAGGTGCAGGAGTAGGCCATTCGGCCCTTCGAGCCAGCACCGCCATTCAATGTGATCATGGCTGATCATCCCCAATCAGTACCCCGTTCCTGCCTTCTCCCCATATCCCCTGACTCCACTATCTTTAAGAGCCCTATCTAGCTCTCTCTTGAAAGCATCCAGAGAACCTGCCTCCACCGCCCTCTGAGGCAGAGAATTCCACAGACTCACCACTCTCTGTGTTTCCTCGTCTCCGTTCTTAATGGCTTACTCCTTATTCTTAAAGTGTGGCCCCTGGTTCTGGATTCCCCCAACATCGGGAGCATGTTTCCTGCCTCTAGTGTGTCCAAACCCTTAACAATCTTATATGTTTCAATGAGATCACCTCTCATCCTTCTAAACTCCAGAGTGTACAAGCCCAGCCGCTCCATTCTCTCAGCTCTCAGTTCGATGAAACCGCTGCTCAGTCGCCTTTATTCCCAGGGAAACAGGTTCTGAGGAAAAGGCAATTGACGAGAGAGATGTTTAACCTGCTTCTTCCTCCATGTATGTTGCCAGACCAGCAGGGGCTATGGGGAGAAGGCAGGAGAATGGGGTTAGGAGGGAGAGATAGATCAGCCATGATTGAATGGCGGAGTGGTCTTGGTAGACTAGGCATGGCCCGATTCTGCTCCTATCATTTAGGACCTTATTTTGAGTTCCACCCAAGACCCCTCAGGCCACAACCCCCCCCCAGTGTCCCCCAACATCCTCGTAAACCATTCTCATTCAGACGGCACGGTGGCGCAGCGGTAGAGTTGCTGCCTTACTGCGCCAGAGACGCAGGTTTCGATCCTGACTAAGGGTGCAGTCTGTGCCGAGTAGCAGGGTGGGTTTCCTCCCGGCGCTCCGGTTTCCTCCCGGCGCTCCGGTTTCCTCCCGGTGCTCCGGTTTCCTCCCACGCTCCCAAGACGTACAGGTTTGCAGGTGTCGTTATTGGCTTCGGTAAAAACTGTAAATTGTCCCCAGTGTCTAGCTTAGATTGTACTCAGGTGCGAGGATCTCCTGCTGACGAGGACTCGGTGGGACAAAGTAGAAACCTTTCACATTGTACCTCTAAACTAAACCAAACCCGCCCCCTCTAATGCTGTGACATCCTTCCTGTACGGTGATGACCAGAACTGCACACAGCTCACTGTAGCTGTGGCCTAATTAATGTTTCGAACTGTTCCAGCATGACCTCCTTGCTCTGATAGTCTGTGCTTTGGACTGAATGAAGCAAGTATCCCAAAGGCCTTTTTAACCCCCCTGAGTTGACCAAGTGGCTTCAAGGATTTGCAGGCTCATCGACACCATTTAAATTGCATGTTTAACAGTGGAAGCAGCTCTCAATATTCACCGTATTATTATCATGTTATCAAACAAATAATATCAATGCGCAAACTCTACGACCCATAAGTCAAGGCCACTGGAGTAATTACCGAGGACCCTCCTAGGAGATGTTCGGATCGACACAAGGCGCTGGAGTAACTCAGAGGGTCAGGCAACATCTCTGGAGAACATGGGGAGGTGACATTTCGGGTCGGGGCCCTTCTTTAGACCCATAGAAAATAGGTGCAGGAGTAGAGGTCATTCGGCCCTTCGTGCCTGCACTGCCATTCAATATGATCATGGCTGATCATCCAACTCAGTATCCTGTACCTGCCTCTCTCCATACCCCCTGATCCCTTTAGCCACAAGGGCCAGATCTAACTCCCTCTTAAATATAGCCAATGAACTGTGGCCTCAACTACCCTCTGTGGCAGAGAATTCCACAGATTCACCACTCTCTGTGTGAAAAATGTTTTTCTCATCTCGGTCCTGAAAGATTTCCCCTTTATCCTTAAACTGTGACCCCTTGTCCTGGACTTCCCCAACATCGGGAACAATCTTCCTGCATCTAGCCTGTCCAACCCCTTAAGAATTTTGTAAGTTGCTATAAGATCCCCCCCTCAATCTTCTAAATTCTAGCGAGTACAAGCCGACCTAGCGCCCATGTTCCTCAGTTTTGCCATTCTGATTGATCGCTCACAGAGGAGGTTTACGAGAATGATTCCACGGAATGAGTGGGTTAACGTTTGACGAGCGTTTGACGGCGCTGGGCCTGTACTCGCTGGAATTTAGAAGGGAGCAGGATCGAGGACCTCACTGAAACTCACGGAATAGTGAAAGGCCTGGATAGAGTGGACGTGGAGAGGATGTATCCACTAGCAGGGGAGCCTAGGACCAGAGGTCACAGCCTCAGAATAAAAGGACGCACCTTTAGTATGGAGATGAGGAGGAATTTCTTTAGTCAGAGGGTGGTGAATCTGTGGAATTCATTGCCACAGACAGCTGCGGAGGCCGATTCATTGGGTATTTTTAAACCGAGAATTGACAGGTTCTTGATTAGTACGGGTGTCAGGGGTTACGGGGAGAAGGCAGGAGAATGAGCAAAAGAGAGATCAGCCATGATTGAATGGCGGAGTAGATGGGCCGAATGGGCTAATTCAGCTTCTATGACAATAGATAATAGACAATAGGTGCAGGAGTAGGCCATTCGGCCCTTTGAGCCAGCACCGCCATTCAATGTGATCATGGCTGATCATCCCCAATCAGTAACCTGTTCCTGCCTTCTCCCCATATCCCCTGACTCCGCTATTTTTAAGAGCCCTATCTAGCTCTCTCTTGAAAGCATTCAGAGAACCCGCCTCCACCGCCCTCTGAGGCAGAGAATTCCACAGACTCACCACTCTCTGTGAGAATAAGTGATTCCTCGTCTCCATTCTAAATGGCTTACCCCTTATTCTTAAACTGTGCGTGGCCCCTGGTTCTGGACTCCCCCAACATCGGGAACATGTTTCCTGCCTCTAGCGTGTCCAAACCCTTAACAATCTTATATGTTTCAATGAGATACCCTCTCATCCTTCTAAACTCCAGAGTGTACAAGCCCAGCTGCTCCATTCTCTCGGCATACGACAGTCCCGCCATCCCGGGAATTAACCTGGTGAACCTACACTGCACTCCCTCAATAGCAAGAATGTCCTTCCACAAATTAGGGGACCAAAGCTGCACACAATAGTCCAGGTCTCACTAGGGCTCTGTACAACTGGCTTATGTAAACGTCTTGCCGTGAACTGATTCCATCCTCATGATCCACCACACTGCCAACGTTTCCTTTATTGGCAATCTATCAATAACTCAATATCAATATATTTGTTAAAATCAGTGATACATAGTGCAAAAAAAGTCGAATCACTGAATTACGCAGAACTTCTCTGAAAAGTAGCCTTCCAAACACATTTAAAAAACCCATTAAACAGCATCTAAGTGTTTCTTGTCACTAAGCAAATTATGAATCCAAATTGCCACTGAATTGTTAGATGGGGTGTATTGAGGGAGTATTGAGGGGCAGTACTGAGGTCATAAGATCATAAGTGACAGGAGTAGAATTAGGCCATTCGGCCCATCGAGTCTAATCCGCCATTCAATCATGGCTGATCTACCTCTCCCTTCTAACCCCATTCGCCTGCCTTCTCCCCATAACCTCTGACACTCATACAAATCAAGAATCTATCTATCTATCTCTGCCTTAAAAATATCCATTGACTTGGCCTCCACAGCGTTCTGTGGCAAGGAATTCCACAGATTCACCACCCTGCGCTGAGGGGAGTGCCGCACTGTCAGTCGGAAGAAGGCTCCTGACCCAGAACACCACCAATCCATGTTCTCCACAGATGCTGCCTGACCCGCTGAGTTACTCCAGCATTTTGTGTCTATCTTCTGAGCGTCTTAGTTTGGTTTACTTTAGAGATCCAGGCCCTTCGGCCCGCCGTGTCCGTGCCGACCAGCGATCCCCGCACATTAACACTACCCTACAACCCACTAGGGACAATTTACATTCACGCTAAGCCTATTAACCTACAAACCTGAAGGTCTTTGGACTGTTGGACGAAACCGTAGATCTCGGAGAAAACCCACGCGGTCACGGGGAGAACGTACAAACTCCGTACATTCTTAGCTCTTAGGGCTACAGGAATTAAGGGATGTGGGGGGAAAAAACAGAAACTGGGTACTGATTTTAGATGATCAGCCATGATCATATTGAATGGTGGTGCTGGCTCGAAGGGCCTACTCCTGCACCTATTTTTCTATGTACAGGCAGTTGTTGGGATCGAACCCGGATCTCAGGCACTGAAAGCACTGTAAGGCAGCAACTCTACCGCTGTGCCACCATGCCATCCACAGTTCCTTTAGACTCTCAATGGGATTATGGTGCAACAAGTTGGGTAACCTTTCCCACAGACTCCAATGGTCACCAGGGTGTGGGTTCGACAGACATGGACTCTCTTTGGAGTACGGGACCCATAGTCACGGACCCTCTCTGGGGTACAGCCTCCACAAACACCCACCCCCACTGGGTACTGGTGATGTAGGAAGGAACTGCAGATGCTGCTTTACACTGAAGATGGACACTAAATGCTGGAGTGACTCAGCGGGACAGGCAGCGTCTCTGGAGAAAAGGAAAGGATAACGTTTCGGGTCGGAACCTCCACCCCCAGACTGACAGACCGAAAGGGCCAGAACAAAACAGGGCCGCGGCCTGAGGAAGGGTGGAGTCACGAAGGGTTGTCGGCACTGGGCCCGTGCTCGCTGGAGTTTAGAAGAATGAGGGAGGACCTCTATGAAACGTACAGAATAGTGAAAGGCCTGGATAGAGTGGATGTGGATTTGGAGAGGATGTTTCCACTAGATGGTGAGTCTAGGACTAGAGGTCACAGCCTCAGAGTTAAAGGATGTTGTTTTTTTAGGAAGGAGATGAGGAGGAATTTCTTTAGTCAGAGGGCGGTGAATCTGTGGAATTCGTTGCCACTGAAGGCTGTGGAGGCCAAGTCAATGGGTATTTTTAAGGCAGAGATAGATAGATTCTTGATTAGTACGGGTGTCAGGGATTATGGGGAGAAGGCAGGAGAATGGGGTTAGGAGGGAGAGATAGATAGATCCGCCATGATTGAATGGGGGAGTGGACTCGAAGGGCCGAATGGCCAAATTCTACTGCTATAATTTATGAATTAATGAGTCCATAATGGGCCATTGCTGGGCGGGGAACATGTGCTGGTGACAGGGAGACAAGGATGGAACGGTGGAACTAGTAAAGCGAATAGGATGGGGAGAGGAGGGGGGGGGGGGGGGGGGGGGGGGGGGGGGGTGGGTGGGGAAGGAATGCAGGGGTTACTTGAAATTTGAGAAATTAATGTTCATACCAGTGTGGCGTAAGCTGCCCAAGCGAAATATGAGGTGCCGTTCCTCCAAGTTGCGCTGGGCCTCACTCTAACAGTGGAGGAGGCCCAGGACAGAAAGGTCAGTGTGTGAATGGGAAGGGGAGTTAAAGTGTTTGGGCAACCGGGAGATCAGGTAGGGCAAGGCAGACTGAGCGTAAGTGTTCAGCCAAACGACCGGCAAGTCTATGCTTGGCCTTGCCGATGTAGAGGATGCAGTAGATGAGGATTTAGGATTTATAATAATAATGGATGGGATTTATATAGCGCCTTTCTAATACTCAAGGCGCTTTACATCGCATTATTCATTCACTCCTCAGTCACACTCGGTGGTGGTAAGCTACTTCTGTAGCCACAGCTGCCCTGGGGCAGACTGACGGAAGCGTGGCTGCCAATCTGCGCCTACGGCCCCTCTGACCACCACCAATCACTCACACACATTCACACACAGGCAAAGGTGGGTGAAGTGTCTTGCCCAAGGACACAACGACAGTATGCACTCCAAGCGGGATTCGAACCGGCTACCTTCCGGTCGCCAGCCGAACACTTAGCCCATTGTGCCATCTGTCGCAATTAAGGTGAGGGGGGGGGGGGGAAGAATGAATAGGAATCTGAGGGGTAACTTTTTCACACAAAGGGTAGTGGGTGAACGGAACGAGCTGCCAGAGGAGGTAATTGAGGCGGGGACTATGACTACGTTTAAGAAGCAATTGGACAGGGATATGGGCAGGTGGGACTAGTGTGGATGGGACATGTTGGGCAGGTTAGGTCAAAGGGCCTGCTTCCACGCCGTGAGGTTGGAGGAGGTGCAAGTGAACCTCCACCTCACCTGAAAGGACTGTCGGGGGGGGGTCCCTGGATGAAGTCGAGGGAGGAGATAGAGGGTCAGGTGAGACAGATGTTGTCCCTCACTGGAGCAAATGACACGCACACGCACACACTCGCCTCCACCGAGCTAGCCGACAGTAATTCCCACTCAAGGTCCCCACGCTGCCGTGCCGCGCGATGCAACGAGGTGATGTTACTCCTCGGAAATAAGATGCGGTGCCAACACTGAAAAGAAGCGGCGTTCAGAGCAAAATGGGTTTCTCAGCAAAGATCCTTTACAGAGCAGCTTCTCGGCTTCCGAGAGCCACCCCTCCCCCCCCCCCCCCCCCCCCCCCCCCCCCCGCCCGCCCCAGCCGAGAGGACGTAATGGATTGGCACCAGCCTGAAGAAATTTTAATGCAGGGAAAACATGAAGCGGTTCATCACGACGGCGTGGAGGCAGGGTGAATCTGGAGAGGTGCGGGGACCCAGCCACATCCACATCAGTTCACAAACACGTTCTGTTAGCAACACACAGCCACTGTTAAAGCAAACAGGATCACTGCCTTTGTCAACAGAGGGCAGGGGAGGAGAACAGCCAGGAAGTTATCCCACACCTGAATAAATCCCCGATTGCCCCCCACCTGGGGTGCCCTGTCCATATCCGGGACTCATAAGTTCATAGGTTCAGCAGGTACAGCATAAGGCCATTCGGCCCACCAAGTCCACTCCACCATTCGATCAAGGCTGATCTACCTTTCCCTCTCCAAGGGCCGAATGGCCTACTCCTGCACCTATTGTCTATTGTCTAACCCCATTCTCCTGCCTTCACCCCATAACCCCTGACACCCCTACTAAGTGAGAATCTGTCAATCACCGCCGTAAAAATATCTGAGGTAGACGTATAATATCTGAAGTGCCGGAGAAACTCAGCGGGTGCAGCAGCATCTATGGAGTGAAGGAAATAGGCAACGTTTCGGGCCGAAACCCTTCTTCAGAAATATCCATTGACTCCACAGCCGTCTGTGGCAATGAATACCACAGATTCACCACCCTGCCACTATAGAAATTCCCTCTATATCCTTTCTAATGGTACGTCCTTTTATTCTGAGCCCCTCATCCTTCTAAACGCCAGTGAGTACAGCGAGTTTCACACAGAGATGGTAAGGCTTAGTTTTAGTTTGGAGATGCAGCGTGGAGACAGGCCCTTCAGCCCACCGAGTCCGCTCCGACCTCCCGTTCTATCCTACGCCCTCGGGACAATTAACAGAACGCAATTAACCTACAAACCAACGTGTCGTTGAGAAACCCGGGGAGAACGTGCAAACTCTGCAGACAGCACCCCTAGTCAGGATCGAAACCCGGGTCTCTGGCGCTGCAAGGCAGCAACTCTACCGCTGCGCCACTGTTGAGGACCTCAGATTAATCTCAGAGAAGAGGGACTTCAGTTACAACAAGGGATTAGAGAAACAGATCTTGTTCTGCTTAGAGCAGAGCAGGTTAAAAGAAGATTTAATCGAGAGATCAGGTCATCATCGTGTAAACAAGGAGATTGGCCGGGGAGGTGGTGATCAGAGAGACTTAGATTTATATCAATTTGCATTTTAGCCAAATGTTCCCTATGTTTTCAGATGACAACAATCTACATTTAGGCCTCACCTTCAGCACAGTCTCAGAATCACACATCATGGAAACAGGCCCTTCGGCCCAACTGGTCCATGCTGGCCAAAATGCCCCAATATTCTCATTTGACCGATATCCCTCCAACGCCTTCCTAGCCAGCCACCTATGCAAGTGCCCTTCAAATGCTGATTTAGTACCTGCCTCAACTACCTCCTTTTTATGTTATTTAGTATCTTGAAACAGGCCCTTCGGCCCACTGAGTCCGGGCCGACCAGCAATGGCCCGTACACTAATTCTATCCGACACAGTAGGGACAATTTACAGACCATTTACAGAAGATACCAGAGCACGCGGTGAAAAGTGTCATCGTCTTCCCTGCCGTGTGCCGGGGCAGCTGGGCGAAGTCCGCGGACACCAACAGGATTAACAAGCTCATCAGGAAGGCTGGCTCCGTCCTGAGGGTGGAGTTGGAGTTGGATTCACGGGAGGTTGGTCTTGGAGGGGAGAGGATGCTCCTCAAACCTCGGAGCATCCTGGACAATACAACTCATCCCCCTCCATGGCACACTGGTCAACCTGAGGAGCACCTTCAGCAACAGACTGGTTCCACCAAGATGCAGCACAGAACGCCACAGGAGATCCTTCTTCCCTGTGGCTATCGAACTGTACAACTCCTCCCCCTTCTGTCGTGGGGTAGACTAACTCCCCTCCCCTCCCCCCCTTCCACCACCCCTCTCCCCATCTTCCCTCTCCCCCCTCCCCAATCCTTTAATTTCCTGTTTCAATAAACAATAGACAATAGGTGCAGGAGTAGGCCATTCGGCCCTTCGAGCCAGCACCGCCATTCAATGTGATCATGGCTGACCATCCCCAATCAGTACCCCCCCGTTCCTGCCCTCTCCCCATATCCCCTGACTCCGCTATTTTTAAGAGCCCTATCTAGCTCTCTCTTGAAAGCATCCAGAGAACCTGCCTCCACCGCCCTCTGAGGCAGAGAATTCCACAGACTTTCAAGTATTTTGACCAATTTCCCTCCTGGGATCAATAAAGTTCTACCGCATCGTATCGTAAGGGAGAACGTGCAAACTCCGTACAGACAGCACCCGTGGTCAGGGTCGAACCCGGGTCTCTGTAAGGCAGCAAGTCTACCGCTGTGCTGCCATCTATAGATAATACAGATGCCAATGAATCCAAGGTAGACAAAAATGCTGGAGAAACTCAGCGGGTGCGGCAGCATCTATGGAGCGAAGGAAATAGGCAACGTTTCGTGCCGAAACCCAGAAACGTTGCCTATTTCCTTCGCTCCATAGATGCTGCCTCACCCGCTGAGTTTCTCCAGCACTTTTGTCTACCTAGTATTTTCTTTGACTGGTTAACAGACACCAACCTCATCTACAGGGGGGATCTTATAGAAACGTACAAAATTCTTAAGGGGTTGGACAGGCTAGATGCAGGAAGATTGTTCCCGATGTTGGGGAAGTCCAGAACAAGGGGTCACAGTTTAAGGATAAGAGGGAAATCTTTTAGGACCGAGATGAGGAAAACATTTTTCACACAGAGAATGGTGAATCTCTGGAATTCTCTGCCACAGAAGGTAGTTGAGGCCAGTTCATTGGCTATATTTAAGAGGGAGTTAGATGTGGCCCTTGTGGCTAAAGGGTATGGAGAGAAGGCAGGTACAGGATACTGAGTTGGATGATCAGCCATGATCATATTGAATGGCGGTACAGGCTCGAAGGGCCGAATGGCCTACTCCTGCACCTATTTTCTATGTTTCTATGTTTCTGTATCCGTTGTTCAAGATGTGGACTCTTATACATCGGCGAGACCAAACGCAGACTGGGCCATCGTTTCGCGGAACACCTTCGCTCAGCCCACCTGAACCTACCCGATCTCCCGGTTGCTAAACACTTTAATTCTCCTTCCCCATTCCCACACAGACCTTTCTGTGCCTCGGTCTCCTCCATTGTCAGAGTGAGGCTAAACGCAAATTGGAGGAACAGCATCTCATATTTCGCTCCGGCAGCTTATGAATATTGATTTCTCTAACTTCAAGTAACCCCGGCATTCCCCCTCTCTCTCTCTCTCTATCCCTCCCCCACCCAAGTCGCACCAGCTTCTCATTTTCACCCAACAAACAGCTAACAATGGCCTGATTCCTTCATCATCGTAACTTTTTTTGCAAATCTTCCATTGTTCTACATCTCTCTACATCATCGTCTGTATCTCTCGTTTCCCTCGCCCGTCAACTCCCATCTGAAGAAGGGTCTCGAACCCGAAACGTCACCCATTCCTTTTCTCCAGAGATGCTGCCTGACCCGTCGAGTTACTCCAGCACTTTTGTCTACCTTCGATTTTCCAGCATCTGCAGTTCCTTCTTGAACACTGCCAATGAATCAAATCAGGTGATCAAGCAGCCAGACGCAAGATGCTCAGTAAATTAGCATTATAAGAGAGATCCTAGGAGGAAATTATTGGAATATTTACAGGCAGAATTCTGAAGCTTTGATAATATTCTTGTCAGTCCCCCTTGGTAACCCCAGCACAGTGAGCGGTTATTATGCACATTGTTTGTTTGTAACCATTCTCTTCATTCAGTGCATTTTTATTACTGGAGATTACGGTGGGTGGCGCAGCGGTAGAGTTGCTGCCTAGCGGCGCCAGAAATCCAGTTTCGATCCCGACTGCAGGTGCTGTCTGTGCGGAGTTTGCACGTTCTCCCACTGACTGCGTGGGTTTTCTCCGAGATCTTCGGTTACCTCCCACACTCCAAAGGCGTACAAGGTTTTGTAAGTTCATTGGCTTGGTATCAATGTAAAAATTGTCTCTAGTGTGTGTGTGTAGGATAGTGTGGTTCCCGGAGGTTGCAGGTGGTTGCCGGAGGTTGCAGACAGTGGAAGCAGGTAGGGAGACTGGCAAAAACCTCCGGGAACCGCACGAAAACCTTGGGTGGGGCGCAAAGTCTCCAGAGGTTTCAGTTCAGGTTCCCTAAGTGGGACAGGGGCATTAGTGTGTGGGGATCGCTGGTCGGTGCGGGCCCGGTGGGCCAAAGGGCCTGACTTTGCTGTGTATCTCTAAACTAAACTCCAAAGGCGTACAGGTTTGGAGGTTAATTGGCGCCGGTGACATTGTAAATCGTCCCCCAGTGTGTGTGTAGGATAGTGACTAATTCTGACATAAGGCCTAATTCTGCTCTTAGAACTTATGAATTATATAATTCACTGTTGAACTCTGGGGAATACAGAGTGGAGGCAAGTTAGCCCTGGTGACAAGGAACCAACTCCGCGAAGGTTGATCGATTGATTGAATGATACCTTATGATCATATAGGGAAACATATAAAATTATAAAAGGACTGGACAAGCTAGATGCAGGAAAAATGTTCCCAATGTGGGGCGAGTCCAGAACCAGGGGCCACAGCCTTAGAATAAAGGGGAGGTCATTTAAGACTGTTGGTGTGCGGGGATCGCTGGTGTTTTCTGGCTAAACTGTCTTGTCTTTGCACACAACACACTCCATGCTGTGAGTCATGCTGACCTCAAACTCATGGGCTGGTTCACAGCGAGACACTCGAAACGAACTGTGGACCGACCGACCGACCGACCGCCTCTCAGATCTCGGCAGCCACAATTCACCAACGGCAGAGGTCAGTGTAGAAAGCCCACCCACCTTCCATGACTGTACCATGTGACAATAAACTCAACTAAACTGAGCTGACCCACCATCACACGCTCTGGCCAACTGAGGGAAAGGCTATTTGAAGGAGATGAGGAGGAATTTGTAGCTGGGCTTGTACACTCTGGAGTTTAGAAGGATGAGAGGCTATCTCATTGAAAAATTAAAGATTGTTAAGGGCTTGGACACACTAGAGGCAGGATACATGTTTCCGATGTTGGGGGAGTCCAGAACCAGGGGCCACACACAGTTTGAGAATAAGGATGCAGCCATTTAGAACGGCGACGAAGAAACACTTTTTCTCACAGAGGGTGGTGAGTCTGTGGAATTCTCTGCCTCAGAGGGCGGTGGAGGCTGGTTCTCTGGATGCTTTCAAGAGAGAGCTAGATTGGGCTCTTAAAAATAGCGGAGTCAGGGGATATGGGGAGAAGGCAGGAACGGGGTACTGATTGGGGATGATCAGCCATGATTACAGTGAATGGCGGTGCTGGCTCGAAGGGCCGAATGGCCTACTCCTGCACCTATTGTCTATTGTTTGTTGGAGCCCTTCTTCATCCCAGTACTTTCAAGAGAGAGCTAGATGGGGCTCTTAAAGATAGTAGTCAGGGGATATGGGGAGAAGGCAGGAACGGGGTACTGATTGGGGATGTTCAAGAAGGAACTGCAGATGCTGGAAAATCGAAGGTAGACAAAAATGCTGGAGAAACGTCACCTATTCCTTCTCTCCATAGATGCTGCCTCACCCTTAAGGGTCTCGACCCGAAACAACACCTATTCCTTCTCTCCATAGATGCTGCCGCACCCGCTGAGTTTCTCCAGCATTTTCGTCTACCTACTGATTGGGGATGATCAGCCATGATCGCATTGAATGGGGGTGCTGGCTCGAAGGGCCGAATGGCCCACTCCTGCATCTATTGTCTATTATCTGCCTTTCTTTCACAACCCCATTCCCCTGCCTTCTCCCCGTAACCCCTGACACCCGTACTAACCGGGATTCTGCCTTAACAATATCCATTGATGGCCTCCACAGCCTCCCGTGGCAATTAATTCATTCTGAATTAATAAGGAATGAATACTCCCGTTCCTTGTGACCTTACAGTGAGGCAACAGCTCTACCATTGCACCACAACAGTCTCACGGTTCCAGTGGATTTTGTGCATTTGGAGACGAGGGAAGCGCTGGTATCTTTCCATTGCCTCGAGGAGCCTCCTCTCATTAATCCAAGTGACAGAGGAATGGAGAAGGGGCAGGCCAAGCCAACTGAGGGAAAGTGTATTTAAATAATGAAAACTCCACAGACTGGAAAAACCATGGTCCACTGAGCTGCCGCGATTCCTTCATAGGTTCGAGGAGCAGAATTAGGCCATTCGGCCCATCAAGTCTACTCAATCTTGCCATTCAATCATGGCTGATCGAACTTTCCCTCTCAGAGAAGATAGACACAGTGGTGTAACTCAGCGGGACAGGCGGCAACTCTGGATTGAAGGAATGGGTGACGTTTCGGGTCGAGTCCCTTCTTCAGACCTGAAAAACATCACCCATTCCTTCTCTCCAGAGACGCTGCCTGTCCCGCTGAGTTACTCCAGCATTTTGAGTCTAACTCCGCTGTAAAGCAGCATCTGCAGTTCCTTCCTACACATCTTTCCCTCTCAACCCCATTCTTTTTCCGCCTTCTCCCTGTAACCCCCGGCACCCGTACTAAACAAAAATCTTATCCATTGACTTGGCCTCCAAGGCCGTCTGTGGTGACAAATTCCACAGTTTCGTCACCCTCTGACTAAAAGAAATTCCTAGGTAGACCACAATGCTGGAGGAACTCAGCGGGTGAGGCAGCATCTATGGAGCGAAGGAAATAGGCGACGTTTCGAGTCGAGACCCTTCTTCAGACTGATGTGAGAGTGGGGGGGGCGGGAAGAAGAAGAAAGGAAGGCAGAGGCAGTGGGCTGAGGGAGAGCTGAGAAGGGGAGGAGAAAGCAGGGACTACCTGAAATTAGAGAAGTCAATGTTCATACCGCTGGGGTGCATGCAAACTGCCCAAGCGAAATGATTGCCCAAAGGAAATTCAATAGACAATAGACAATAGGTGCAGGAGTAGGCCATTTGGCCCTTCGAGCCAGCACCGCCATTCAATGTGATCATGGCTGATCATCCCCAATCAGTACCACGTTCCTGCCTTCTCCCCATATCCCCTGACTCCGCTATTTTTAAGAGCCCTATCTAACTCTCTCTTGAAAGCATCCAGAGAACCTGCCTCCACCGCCCTCCGAGGCAGAGAATTCCACAGACTCACCACCCTCTGTGAGAAAAAGTGTTTCTTCGTCACCGTTCTAAATGGCTGACTCCTTATTGGATGGATTAGCCATGGGTAGACTTGATGGGCCGAATGGCCTAATTCTGCTTTGAGAACTTATGAATTATATAATTCACTGTTGAACTCTGGGGAATACAGAGTGGAGGCAAGTTACCCCTGGTGACAAGGAACCACCTCCGCGAAGGTTGATCGATTGATTGAATGATACCTTAGATCATATAGGGAAACATATAAAATTATAAAAGGACTGGACAAGCTAGATGCAGGAAAAATGTTCCCAATGTGGGGCGAGTCCAGAACCAGGGGCCACAGTCTTAGAATAAAGGGGAGGTCATTTAAGACTGAGGTGAGAAAAAACGTTTTCACCCAGAGAGTTGTGAATTTACGGAATTCCCTGCCACAGAGGGCAGTGGAGGCCAAGTCACTGGATGGATTTAAGAGAGAGTTAGATAGAGCTCCAGGGGCTTGTGGAGTCAAGTGATATGGGGAGAAGGCAGGCACGGGTTATTGATTGGGGACGATCAGCCATGATCACAATGAATGGTGGTGCTGGCTCGAAGGGCCGAATGGCCTCCTCCTGCACCTATTTTCCATGTTTCTATGTTTCTATCAAGTGTGTTGGGTAACGGTGAGACTCTGTGTTTGCGTACAGTGCGTACAGCGCGCAGGTATGCAAGGGTCACCAGGTAAAAGGCAGCGACAAAGTCACAAAAGTGCAGGGACACCAGAGGCTGGTTTACACCGAAGACAGACACTAAATACTGGAGTCACTCAGCGGGACAGGCAGCGTCTCAGGAGAGAAGGAGTGGGCGACGTTTCGGGTTGAGACCCTTTTTCAGACTGAGAGCCAGTGAAGAGGGAGGCCAAATATTCCATATAGTCCCCTCTCTTCCTTCTACCCCCCCCCGGCAATACCTGAGCATTGCGCTCGTAAGATGGGGTTGAAAATGAGAATGAGGGTGGATAATGGACCCAGGCAGTGCTGGGCTGTCTGAAATATAGACACAGTAAGTGTTTCCTTGTGCGAATGGGAGCCGTGGGGACAGAAGCAGCTCATCCCAGCTCCAGG
>NC_045984.1:28807261-28894001 GCF_010909765.2 Amblyraja radiata | reverse complement strand
CCAGTGATCCCCGCACATTAACACTACCCTAGACACACTACGGGACGACAGATGGCACAATGGGCTAAGTGTTCGGCTGGCAACCGGAAGGTAGCCGGTTCGAATCCCGCTTGGAGTGCATACTGTCGTTGTGTCCTTGGGCAAGACACTTCACCCACCTTTGCCTGTGTGTGAATGTGTGTGAGTGATTGGTGGTGGTCGGAGGGGCCGTAGGCGCAGATTGGCAGCCACGCTTCCGTCAGTCTGCCCCAGGGCAGCTGTGGCTACAGAAGTAGCTTACCACCACCGAGTGTGACTGAGGAGTGAATGGATAATGCGATGTAAAGCGCCTTGAGTATTAGAAAGGCGCTATATAAATCCCATCCATCATTATTATTATTACTAGGGACAATTTTACATTTACACCAAGCCAATTAACCTACAAAACTGGGTAGACAAAAGTGCTGGAGAAACTCAGCGGGTGAGGCAGCATCTATGGAGCGAAGGAAATAGGCAACGTTTCGGGAAGGAAATAGGCAACGTTTCGGGCCGAAACCCGGAAGGGTTTCGTCCCGAAACGTTGCCTATTTCCTCCGCTCCATAGATGCTGCCTCACCCGCTGAGTTTCTCCAGCACTTTTTTCTACCTTTGATTTTCCAGCATCTGCAGTTCCTTCTTAAATATAAGCTGCAAACCTGAATGTCTTTGGAGTGTGGGAGGAAAAGGAAGATCTCGGAGAAAACCCAGGCAGGCCGCGGGGAGAAGGTACAAAACTCTACACAGGCAAGGACCCATAGACATGATCGAACCAAGGTCTCTGACGCTGTAAGGCAGTTGCTCTACCACTACACCACCTGCACCATTAGTTCCTTGTTTCTACAACATGGAAACAGACCCTTTAGCCCACCGAGTCTGCAACAAAAACAAAACACTTATCTACACTGAGTGACAACTACGACCGCTTTATTGGCTGTCAAGTGGTAGGGGACATCCTGATGTCGTGAAAAACACGATGGAATCGCGAGTTTCGTTTTTCTGTCCCCCACTGGCGCTTTGATCACATGCTAAGCATTGCTGCCGAGAAAATGCGAGCATTGAACCATTCATTTGATGTGGAATCCTGACCACCTGCAGTCTCTCAGTAACCGATCCCACATCACGAGAATATCCTGGGCCTCCTCCATTGCCAGGATGAGGCCCAGCGCAAATTGGAGGAACAGCACCTCATATTTCGCCTGGGCAGCTTACACCCCAGCGGTATGAGTATTGATTTCTCTAACTTCAAGCTTCCCATCTCTCTCCATGCCTCCCCACCCAAGTTGTTGTACAAGTCCCATGTCTCATTGTGTTTAATTACTTTTCACCCATCCCATAGCTAACAATGTCCTTCATCATTGTCACTATTTTTTGCATATCTTTCATTCATTTCAGTTTTAGTTTATTGTCACGTGTACTGGGGTACAGTGAAACGCTTTGGTTGTGTGCTAACCAGTCGGCAGAGGCAATGCATGATTACAATCGAGCCATTACTGTGAACTGATATGTGATAAGGGACTTTGTTCTATATTTCATTTGTTTTCTCTATCTCTCCACAGTATATCATCTTTTATATCTCATCGTCTCCCTTTCCCCGCCCCCCCCCCCTCGACTCTCGGCCTGAAGAAGGGTCTCGACCCGAAACGTCACCTATTCCTTTTCTCCAGAGATGCTGCCTGACCCGCTGAGTTACTCCAGCGTTTTGGGTCTCTTCGCCAGAGTGAAAAGCAGGCGTTATCTGCAGTCTGAAACCTGACATCATCCACTGTTTCCTTTGCACCATTTAAAATATGCCCTTAAAATTGGCATCCACCCATCTTAATAGCAGAAATAATGCATAGCCTAACTCGTACCAACCACACATCACTAAGTAATCCCACAAGAAATTTCACATGCAAAATAGCAAAAAAAATATACAAACACATCATTCACACATGCCTGAAAATCATTGCAAGCTGCTTCACACTTAGTTACTGATGGAAATGAATCTTAAAATACTGATAATGTCTCATCTCCAGTCTGAAACCACCTTCTTTCACACACTGGGGGACAATGTTAGCACCTTACTATCTCCTATTAAGCCATTTGCATGGCAATTAAGAGTTTCCTTACATCAGGCTAGATGCAAGAAGATTGTTCCCGATGTTGGGGAAGTCAAGAACAAGGGGTCACAGTTTAAGGATAAGGAGGAAGTCTTTTAGGACCGAGATGAGAAATTGTTTTTCACACAGAGAGTGGTGAATCTGTGGAATTCTCTGCCACAGAAGGTAGTTGAGGCCAGTTCATTGGCTATATTTAAGAGGGAGTTAGATGTGGCCCTTGTGGCTAAAGGGATCAGGGGGTATGGAGAGAAGGCAGGTACAGGATACTGAGTTGGATGATCAGCCATGATCATATTGAATGGCGGTGCAGGCTCGAAGGGCCGAATGGCCTACTCCTGCACCTATTGTCTCTGTTTCTATCACGTGTCGCAAGGTGTAGTGACATTTTTGTTACGTACAGATCAGCAAGACTAGCACCGCACATAAACTCAATCCATAATTACGTTCTAGTACATAATATACAGAACAACCCACTGAGATAGAGTGTTACAGCATGGAAACAGGCCCTTCGGCCCAACTTGCCCACACCGGCCAACATGTCCCAGCTACACGAGTCAGTCCCACCTGCCTGCCTTTGGCCCATATCCCTCCAAACCTGTCCTATCCATGTAACTGCTTCTTAAATGTACAAGAAAGAACTGCAGATGCTGGTTGAAATCAAAGGCGGACACAAAATGCTGGAGTGACTCAGCGGGTGAGGCAGAATCTCTGGAGAGAAGGAATGGGCGACGTTTTGGGTGGAGAGACTAATCGTGAACAGTTGGGACGGCACGGAGGCGCAGCAGTAGAGTTGCTGCCTCACGGGCAGCGGCAGAGACCCAGGTTCGATCCCGACAACGGGTGCTGTCTGCACTGAGTTTGTGAACGTTTGTGACGTTCTTCCCCTGACCACGTGGGTTTTTCTCCGGGTGCCCCGGTTTCCTCCCACACTCCAAAGACGTGCAGGTTTGTAGGTTAATTGGCTTGGTATAAATTTAAGATGCTCCCCCCCATGTGTAAAGGATAGAAACATAGAAAATAGGTGCAGGAGTAGGCCATTCGGCCCTTCGAGCCTGCACCGCCTGTTTCCGCGCTGTATCTCTAAACTAAACAAAAAAATGAGCTCATTGACTGCCTCTCTGCCAAAGGGGGTATCCTGTGTAGGAAGGAACAGCAGATGCTGGTTTACACCGAAGATTGGACACATAAAGCTGAGTTACATCAGTTGGGTTGATTTACTCCTCTCGTATCTGCTAATTGCTCATCTCCCAGGTCACGCATCCAAACCATTGACCCATTTTATTAATATCTGAAGTGGTTCAATGGGCAAGTCCTTTGTCGAAGGTTGGAGGGTTGAGAACTGCAGATGCTGGTTTAAATCAAAGGTAGACACAAAATGCTGGAGTAACTCAGCGGGATAGGGCCAGTGTATGACCGGAACAGGGATTGTTCGACGTACCCTACAAAGAGGCTAGGGCCCATAGCTACGCCTTGGATTTGGAGGAAGTGGGAGGAGTCGAAGGAGAAGTTATTGAGGATAAGGACCAGCTCTGCAAGGCGGAGGGGAGTATTGGTGGACAGAGGTTTGCTGGTTCTGCGGAAGAGGATTTTCGATGTACCCTACAAAAAGACACTGTCCTGGCAGACCCATGGTTTCTGCTTGTTCAAGTCCCACTGAATTAATTTCCAGGTTCCTGGACATCCATAGTAAAGATGAGGGAGTGGGGGCCTGGAAAACCGAAGTCATTGAGGGGACGAAGAGTGTGTGAGGTGTCTTGGACATAGGTAGGAAGGGATTGGACCGAGGGGAGGGGATAGGATGGATTCGAGGTATGTGGCCACATCTTCCCATCTCCACCCCTTTCTGCTTTCCACAGAGACCGTTCCCTCCGCAACTCCCTGGTCAACTCGTCCCTTCCCGCCCAAACCACCCCCTCCCCAGGTGTGCAGCGTAGGTTTACAAGGATAATTCCCGGGATGGCGGGACTGTCATATGCTGAGAGAATGGAGCAGCTGGACTTGTACACCCTGGAGTTTAGAAGGATGAGAGGGTATCTCATTGAAACAGATAAGAGTGTTAAGGGCTTGGACACGCTAGAGGCAGGAAACATGTTCCTGATGATGGTGGAGTCCAGAACCACAGTTTAAGAATAAGGAGCCAGCCATTTAGAACGGAGACGAGGAAACACTTTTTCTCACAGAGAGTGGTGGGTTTGTGGAATTCTCTGCCTCAGAGCGCGGTGGAGGCAGGTTCTCTGGATGCTTTCAAGAGATAGCTAGATAGGGCTCTTAAAAATAGCAGAGTCAGGGGATATGGGGAGAAGGCAGGAACGGGGTACTGATTGGGGATGATCAGCCATGATCACATTGAATGGCGGTGCTGGCGCGAAGGGCCGAATGGCCTACTCCTGCACCTGTTGTCTATTGTCTACTTTCCCCTGCAACCGCAGCTTTTTGGGTCTATCTTCGCTTTAAACCAGCACCTGCAGTTCCTTCCAATACACTCCTGGATATAGGTCTTCTCAACTCCCAATATCCCGTTCCTTTGAAGTCAGTCAGCAATTAGTGATCCATTTAATACGACCACCTGGGTATGAATTTCTTGGCAGATATATCTTTGAAGTTCGTCTTAGGATTCTGGATCTGAAGCATCCAGGATTGAAATCGAAGGACCGAAAGTTATAGCATTGAAACAGGCCCTTCGGCCCACCAATTCCATGCTGACCATCGATCAGCCATTCAGTTTATTGGCACGTGCACTGAGGTACAGTTTTTTATTGCGTGCTATCCAGACAGCGAAAAGATTATGCATGATTGCAATTGAGCCATCCACAGTGTACAGATACATGATAAAGGGAATAACATGAATAGTGTTTAGTGCAAAGATAAATGGCAGTAAAGGACGATCAACGATAGTCCGAGGACCACCAATGAGGTAGATGTTCAAGAAGGAACTGCAGACGCTGGAAAAATCGAAGGTAGACAAAAATGCTGGAGAAACTCGGCGGGTGAAACGTCACCTATTTCCTTCGCTCCATAGATGCTGCCTCACCCGCCGAGTTTTTGTCTAGGCCGCCACCAACGAGGTAGATATTACCTCAGGACTGCTCCTTAATTTTACAGGAGCCAATTAACCTACAAACCCGCACGTCTTTGGGAATGCGACCTGGAGCACCTTACTCGGTCGCTGGGAAGAACGTGCAAACTCCACACAGACAGCACCCGAGGTCGGGATCGAACGTTGGAGAGGAGTGTTTAAGAAGGAACTGCAGATGCTGGAATATCTAAGTGCTGGAGAAACTCAGCGGGTGCAGCAGCATCTATGGAGCGAAGGAAACAGGCAACGTCTCGGGCCGAAACCCTTCTTCAGACTCAGGAGGGAGGAGATTGGAATGGGGGGGGGGGGGGGGGAGGGCGAGAGAGAAGGTGAGAAGTGGGTGTAAGCCTGAGCATTCTGAGACCGACCGCTGAGATTGTTGCCCGTGGCTGGGCTGTTCAGGCGTGAAACATTCCTACAAGAGTTAAATCCGGCAAGCAAATGGTTACTTGCCCAAGCCTTCGTGTTAACCCCTCTGGTCTATTGTTTGTGCTTGTGATGACTAACCGAGGGTGGGTGAGGGGCTGCCGAGTGTCTGCACAAGTCCCAAAGTGCTCAGACTTTACATATGCAAGGCAGGGTTGCCATGGAGACGAGGCCTAAATCAGCTAGTTGACCTGTGAGGCAGACTAGCTTCTGAAACAGTCAGCTCCCTACTTCACTGAATCCCATTAACTGTGGACTGATTTATGTATGCAAATACATTCTATAGATACCTACTTACACAAATATTCTTATTAAAAAACAAGGCGTCGGGGGGGGGGGGGGGGGGGGGGGGGGGAGATGAGAAAATAGCAAAAAAAATAGGGGAGATTTAAAAAAACACACAACCTCATTTTGTGCTCGACTTGCAGAAACATATTGAGCTGATCCAAAACCAAATATTCAAAATTTATGGAGGCTCGGAATAGCTTGAAAATTACTTGTAGCGAGCGCCCTGTCATAAATATTTTGAAAGAAGCTGCAAAATAAGATTTCCTTGCTGTTACCAGCCCCCCCTTCCTCCCCCTCCCCCACCCTAACTGGAGACCTAGGGAGAAAGCAACATACTGATGTCATTTTGAACCCCACTCCCTCCCCCCCCCCCCACTCTGTCAGGAGCCAAGCTGTGCAATGCTATGACTCATTGCGAAAAGAGAGGCAGGGGGGGGGGGGGGGGAGATCTCTCACCCCCACCCCCGAAACCTTTTGTCTAGAGGGAGCCTCCTGTTCGGGCTCAGGGGAGTACACCAGAGGACCCATCCCCGGACAGAGCCTCCTGCAATTGAAGATTAATCTCCTGCAGAGAATAAATCCCCCGAGAATACGGGGACCACGAGCAAAATAATCTCTTTCTTTTTTTAAACGGCGTGCGCCTCGCTAGGGTTGATCAAAGAGAGGGGGGGGGGGGAAATAAAAATGGGTCGTTTAACCGAAAATGAAAGGAAAATACTGGGGTAACTGGGCGGGACTGGCAGCATCTCTGGAGGGAAAGAATGGGTGAGGTTTTTCGGGTCGAGACCCTAGCTAGGACGTTTTTCAGATAGGGGCTTTTAACGGAAGAAAAATGGGTCCCGGCCTGAAACGTCACCCATCCATTTTCTCTGGAGATGCTGCCTGAGTTACTCCAGGACTTTGTGTCTATCTGTTGTATAACTGGATCAGTGGGACAATGGAATGCACTGA
Organism: Amblyraja radiata; assembly: GCF_010909765.2. NCBI lineage: Eukaryota > Metazoa > Chordata > Chondrichthyes > Rajiformes > Rajidae > Amblyraja > Amblyraja radiata. The sequence continues at coordinate 28,887,143 of NC_045984.1, read as the reverse complement.
AGATAGACACAAAATGCTGGAATAACGCTGCTTTGTGCGTCTATCTTCGGTGTAAACCAGTATCTGCACTTCCCTCCCACACATATTTTGTCTGGTCAATGGGTCGGCGTTTTTTCCCTCCCTCGCTTGTACCTTCCCTACAATAGAAGGTTGTGGTCTCAGGTCCTGACTCTGGAGATTTGTGGCCACGTCCAATGCAATACTGGGACACCGAGACAAGCGTGAGACCAGGCGCAAACTAGAGGAACAGCATCTCATATTCCGCTTCCTTCAAGAGCCGAAAAATCACCCATTGCTTTTCTCCAGAGATGCTGCCTGACCCGCTGAGTTACTCCAGCTTTTTCTGTCGGTCTTCAGTGTAAAACAACATCTGCAGTTCCTCCCTACACACACACACAGCAGCCACATGCGCGCACGCACACACACACACACACAGCTACACACACACACACAGCCACACACACACACACACACACACACACACAGCTACACACACACACACACACCTACACACACACACACAGCTACACACACACACACAGCTACACACACACACACAGCTACACACACACACAGCTACACACACACACACACACAGCTACACACACACACACAGCTACACACACACACACACACAGCTACACACACACACACAGCTACACACACACACACACACAGCTACACACACACACACACACACACACACACAGCTACACACAGCTACACACAGCTACACACACACACACACACAGCTACACACATACACACAGCTACACACACACAGCAGCTACACACACACACACACACACACACAGCTACACACACACACACAGCTACACACACACACACACAGCTACACACACACACACACACAGCTACACACACACACAGCTACACACACACACACAGCTACACACACACAGCTACACACACACACACAGCTACACACACACACACAGCTACACACACACAGCTACACACGCACACACAACTACACACACACACACACACAGCTACACACACACACAGCTACACACACACACAGCTACACACACACACACACACACACACACAGATACACACACACACACACAGCTACACACACACACACACACACAGCTACACACAGCTACACACACACACACACACACACAGCAGCTACACACACACACACACAGCAGCTACACACACACACACACAGCTACACACACACAGCTACACACACACACACACAGCAGCTACACACACACATACAGCTACACACACACACACACACACACACACAGCTACACACACACACACACACAGCTACACACACACACACACACAGCTACACACACACACACACACAGCTACACACACACACACACAGCTACACACACACACACAGCTACAGACACACACACACACAGCTACACACACACACACACACAGCTACACACACACACAGCAGCTACACACACACACACAAACACACACAGCTACACACACACACAGCTACACACATACACACAGCTACACACACACACAGCAGCTACACACACACACACACACACACAGCTACACACACACACACACACACACAGCTACACACACACAGCTACACACACACACACACAGCTACACACACACACACAGCTACACACACACACACACACACAGCTACACACACACACACAGCTACACACGCACACAGCTACACACACACGGCTACACACACACACACAGCTACACACACACACACAGCTACACACGCACATACAGCTACACACGCACATACAGCTACACACACACACACAGCTACACACACACACACAGCTACACACGCACACAGCTACACACACACGGCTACACACACACAGCTACACACGCACATACAGCTACACACGCACATACAGCTACACACGCAGACACACACACAACTACACACGCACATACAGCTACACACACACACGCAGCAGCTACACACACGCACACAACTACACACACACACACACAGCTACACGCGCACATACAGCTACACACGCACATACAGCTACACACACACACACATACAGCTACACACACACACACATACAGCTACACACACAGCGGAGGGGGGAGAGAGAAGGGGGGAGAGAGGGTGGGGGGGAGAGAGAGAGGTGGGAGAGAGAAGGGGGGAGAGAGAGTGGGGGGGAGAGAGAGTGGGGGGAGAGAGAGAGTGGGGGATGGAGAGGGGGGGAGAGAGAAGGGGGAGAGAGGGAGAGGGAGGGAGGGAGGAGAGAAAGATGGGAGAGGGAATGATCACAGGAGAAAAACATGCTGATATACAGGTTAATACTGACCAAGAACTATTTAAATAAAACCTAATTACAGGTTAGGCAGCCAGAAGATTGACCTGGGACTTAGTCGCTGAATGAGAGATTTCTGTGTGGCTTTAATACTCTGAGAGACTTCATTTGTATTTTTTTTTAAATGTGAATATTTTAAACACTGGCTCTTTAAGTATTTATGGAACAGCATCTGGGAGACATGAAGCCAAAATCAGCCAAGCGATTAGGCAGAACTGGTAAGGAAAGAGCCAGTAAACAGAGACACAGGAGATGCCATCACAATATCACTAACTCCCCGATACCACAAACAGCAAAGACATTAGCTGTTGTAGCCACGATGACAAGGGGCTCAGGGGTCTTCAACAATGGAGCATTGTGGGCTCCACCTTCCCTTGATCAGCGTGGCCGAGGAACACATACCTGTCATTCGTTTTCTCTGTCACACCATCTATACGTCTCGTTCCCCTATCCCCCTTCTCTCAGTCTGAAAAGAAGGGTCTCGACCCGAAATGTCACAATAGACAATAGGTGCAGGAGTAGGCCAATCGGCCCTTTGAGCCAGCACTGCCATTCAATGTGATCATCCCCAATCAGTATCCCCGTTCCTGCCTTCTCCCCATATCTCCTGACTCCGCTATCTTTAAGAGCCCTATCTAGCTCTCTCTCGAAAGTATCCAGAGAACCCGCCTCCACCGCCCTCTGAGGCAGAGAATTCCACAGACTCACAACTCTCTGTTTGAAGAAGTGTTTCCTCGTCTTTGTTCTAAATGGCTTACTCCTTTTTCTTAAACTGTGGTCCCTGGTTCTGGACCCCCCAACATCGGGAACATGTTTCCCGCCTCTAGCGTGTGCAAACCCTTAATAATCTTATATGTCACCTATTCCTTTTCTCCAGGGATGCTGCCTGTCCCGCTGAGTTACTCCAGCTTTTTGTGTCTATCTAAGGTGATGATAAGTTGGACACAGTCCCCTCTCTTGTATTACTCAATGAGCTTGCATGTAGGTCTGCCTGTACTAGCAAATGTATGCTTGTAGGTTCGGAGATACAGTGCAGAGAGAAACAGGCCCTTCGGCCCACTGAGTCCGCACTGACAAGCGATCCCCGCACACTAACACTACCCGAGGCACACTAGGGACAATTTTACATTTACACCAAGCCAATTAACCTGCAAACCTGTATGTCTTTGGAGTGTGGGGGGGGGGGAGCGAAGATCTCGGAGAAACATAGAAAATAGGTGCAGGAGTAGGCCATTCGGCCCTTCGAGCCAGCACCGCCATTCAATATGATCATGGCTGATCATCCAACTCAGTATCCCGTACCTGCCTTCTCTCCATACCCCCTGATCCCCTTAGCCACAAGGGCCACATCTAACTCCCTCTTAAATATAGCCAATGAACTGGTCTCAACTACATTCCGTGGCAGAGAATTCCAGAGATTCACCACTCTCTGTGTGAAAAATGTTTTTCTCATCTCGGTCCTAAAAGATTTTCCCCTTATCCTTAAACTGTGTGACCCCTTGTCCTGGACTTCCCCAACATCGGGAACAATCTTCCTGCATCTAGCCTGTCCAACCCCTTACGAATTTTGTAAGTTTCTATAAGATCCCCCCTCAATCTTCTAAATTCTAGCGAGTACAAGCCGAGAAAACCCACGCAGGTCACGGGGAGAACGTACAAACTCCGTACAGACAGCACCAGTAGCCGGGATCGAACCAGGGTCTCGGGCGCTGCAAGGCAGCACCTCTACCGCTGCACCACTCTGTGAGCCGGTTTACATGTGAACATATTGGAGAATGCATGTGCAAATTGACACACGAATGCCTAAGGAAGAGTGCGTGTGTGGTGCTAGAGCGAGCTTGCTGTGATAAATGAATCTTAGTTCAAGTATACACGCTGATGCAGTCAGGCTAGCGTTAGGACAACCTGAATCGACACTGCCAAAATATCTGCAGCTCACAATAAAGTCAATGTGATCCATACACCTTTGGGAATCTTGCATAGAACACAAAGTACTGGAGTAAATCGGGATGCATTACAGCACAGTTTGGGAACAGCTCCATCCAAGACCACAAGAAATTCCAGAGAATTGTGGACACAGCCCAGATCATCACACAATCCAAACTCGCTTTCGTTGACAGAGTGCTGGAGCAACTCAGCGGGTCCGGTAGCGTCACTGGAGATAAAGGATTTTCGGGCGATGTTTTCGGGTCGGGACCCTTCCTCAGGGTCTACCTTCCACTGCCTCCATCTACACCTCACGCTGCCTCGGCAAGACCACCAGCATAATCGAGGACCAGTCTCACCCCGGTCACTCCCTCTTCTCCCCTCTCCCAGGTACAGAAGAGAAAACGCACACCTCCAGATTCAGGGACTGTTCCTTTCCAGCTAATATCAGCTAACTGAACCATACCAAAACTAACTAGAGAGTGGTCCTGAGCTACTATCTACTACTTCATTGGAGATCCTCGGACTATCCTTGATCGGATTTAACTGGATTCCATATCTTGCACTGAGCATTATTCCCTTTATCCTGTGTCTATACACTGTGGGCGGCTCAATTGTAATCATGAATAGTTTTTCCGCTGACTGGCCAGCGTGCAACAAAACCTTTTTACTGTGCACATGACAACTAACTAAACTAACTCAGCAAGTCAGGCATCTTTGGGATTCTTGTGTAGAATACAAAGTGCTGGAGTAACCCAAGGGAAAAGGCAGCATCTGTGGAGGACACTGTTAGGGGGTGTTTCTCGTCGGGACTCTTCATGTCCACAGACGCTGCCCGACCCACTGAGTTACTCCAACATTTTGTGTTTGGCTCAAGATTCCAGCATCTGTGGCTCCTTTATAGTTTAGTTTAGTTCAGAGATACAGCACTGAAACAGGCCCTTCGGCCCACCGAGTCTGTACTGGCCAGCGAGCCCCGCACACTAACACTATCCTACACACACGAAGTTCATAAGATCAGAAGAGATTGGGGCAGAATTAGGCCATTCGGCCCATCAAGTCTACTCCGCCATTCAATCATGGCTGATCTATCTCTCCCTCCTGACCCCATTCTCCAGCCTTCACCCCATAACCTCTGACACATGTCCAAGGTGCTAGATGAATGCAAATTGTTGCTAAATCTCTTCCCCGTGTTTAAACACGAGCCGGGCGGCAGTAATTCTTCATCAAAGGATGCAGGCTTGCAGTGCGATGCGGAGGGGGTCTGCATTAGACAAGGAATAAAAGTACTGATAATACGGGCGGACATCAGCAGATTGTAAATGTCCAGTCTGTGCAGTCGGCTCTTTGGCAAGCGAGCTGCAGGGAAGGGAAAATATCTACACATCCAAACTCTCTATGTGCCAGGGTCAAATCTTCATCGAAGACCACCACAAATTGTTGACTCACTCTCTGCCTTGCTGACCAGCAGTAGAGTTGCTGCCTAATGTCCCTGTCCCACTTGGGAAACCTGAACGGAAACCTCTGGAGACTTTGCGCCCCACCCAAGGTTTCCGTGCGGTTCCCGGAGGTTGCAGGTAGTGGAAGCAGGTAGGGAGACTGACAAAAACCTCCGGGAACCGCACGGAAACCTTGGGTGGGGTGCAAAGTCTCCAAAGGTTTCCGTTCAGGTTTCGTAAGTGGGACAGGGGCATTACAGCGAATGCCGCGCTGGAGACCTGGGTTCGATCCCGACTACGGGGGCTGTCTGTACGGAGTTTGTACGTTCTCCCCATGACCTGCGTGGGTTTCCCCGAGATCTTCAGTTTCCTCCCGCACTCCAAAGACGTACAGGTTTGTAGGCTTGGTGAATTGGCTTGGTAAATGTAAAAAATGACCATAGCGGGGGGGGGATGGTGGTAATGTGCGGGGATCGCTGGTCTGAGCGGACTCGGTGGGCCAAAAGGGCTTGTTCCTGCGCTGTATCTCTAAACTAAACTATAAACTTCTAACAAAGGATTTGGGCAAACGCCTGCCGACAGTATCATAGAAACATAGAAATTAGGTGCAGGAGTAGGCCATTCGGCCCTTCGAGCCTGCACCGCCATTCAATATGATCATGGCTGAACATCCAACTCAGTATCCCGTACCTGCCTTCTCTCCATACCCTCTGATCCCCTTAGCCACAAGGGCCACATCTAAGTCCCTCTTAAATATAGCCAATGAACTGGCCTCGAGAACCCTCTGTGGCAGGGAGTTCCAGAGATTCACCACTCTCTGTGTGAAAAAAGTTCTTCTCATCTCGGTTTTAAAGGATTTCCCCCTTATCCTTAAACTGTGACCCCTTGTCCTGGACTTCCCCAACATCGGGAGCAATCTTCCTGCATCTAGCCTGTCCAACCCCTTAAGAATTTTGTAAGTTTCTATAAGATCCCCCCTCAATCTTCTAAATTCTATCCTCAACACGGAGGCTGCCTCCACACCAAACCCTGGGGTCGATGCCATTCTCACCCTACAATCTTGTTCAGTCCACAAGCCTCTTGTTTCCCAGTTTTCTACGGGGAAGCATCCCAGCCTGGTTTTGGGAACAGCTCCATCCAAGACCGCAAGAAATTGCAGAGGGTCCCGGAACGCAGCCAGACCATCACGCAAACCCACCTCCCTCCCTCCCTCCCTCCCTCCCTCCCATCGACTCCATCTACACATCACGCTGCCTTGGCAAGGCCACCACCATCATCAAGGAACAATCCCACCCCTCTTCCCCATCAGGCACGAGATACAGAAGTGTGCAAACGCACACCTCCCGATTCAGGGACAGTCTCTTCCCGGTTCACAAAAACGCTGGAGAAACTCAGCGGGTGCAGCAGCATCTGTGGAGCGAAGGAAATAGGCAACGTTTCGGGACGAAACCCTTCCGGGTTTCGGCCCGAAACGTTGCCTATTTCCTTCAAGGGTTCCAGCCCGAAACGTTGCCTATTTCCTTCGCTCCATAGATGCTGCTGCACCCGCTGAGTTTCTCCAGCGTTTTTGTCTACCTTCGATTTTTCAGCATCTGCAGTTCCTTCTTAAACTCATCCCGGTTGTTATCAGGCTGGACCATCCCATCACCAACGAGAACGGTCCTGAGATACTATCTACCTCGTTGGAGATCCTCGGACAATCTTTATTTGGACTGCAGAATTTTATCTTGCACTTAGCATTATTCCCTTTATCAGGTATCTATACACTGTGGATGGCTCGATTACAATCAGCAGCATTGTCTTTTCATTGACTGGATGGCAAGCATTTAAAATAAAAAAGCTTTTCAATATACCAGCATCTGCAGTTCCTTTCTACGTGTTGAGCTGAACTCACCAACCTAGTCTCACCCTGCTGCAAAGTGCCCTTCATCCACACCTAACCCAACGAGTCTCCTCCCTACCTCCCTCCCCCCCCCCTTCCCCTCTGTGCTGCTCCACAACCATTGCTCCCCCCTCCCCCTCCCCCTCCCTCCTGCTCCCCCTCCCCTCCCCTCCAGATTGTTGGAAGCTTGGCATCACGCCAAAAGCCCATCAGATTCACAAGACATATTCGTAAGGCCATCGGCTAGCAGTCTAAGTTTAGTTTAGTTTAGAGGTACAGAGCAGAAACAGGCCCTTCGGCCCACCGAGTCCATGCCGACCCCCGCACATTAACACTATCCTACACACACTTGGGACAATTTACACTTACTCCAAGCCAGTTAGCCCACAGGCCTGCACGTCTAACTAAGGAAATAAGTTTATTGGCCAAGTATTCACATACAAGGAATTTGCCTTGGTGCTCCGCCCACAAGTAACAACATGACACACAGTGACAGTCACGAATGACTCAGAAAACACTAAACATTAATAATAATAAAACATTAATGATAAAACACCATTGATCAAGCATGTGAACCAACAAAACACCAGATCAAAGGGAGGCTACAGATTTTTGGCTGTTGAGTAGAGAGTGTGGAAGGAAACCGGAGATCCCGGAGAAAACCCACGCGGGTCACGGGGAGAACCTACCAACTCCACACAGACAGCACCCGTAGTCAGGATCGAACCCAGGTCTCTGGCGCTGCCCTGCCAGTCTCTGCCAATGCAAACTCTACTCAGGGAATACTGAGCACAGTGGCACCCCCTAAATATTAAACCCAACCCCACAAATAAAGCAGGGAGCCTCGAATCTTAACCCCATCCCCACCCCACCCCCGCTAAGCAGAGAGCCTCCAGTATTCCCCCACACACTAAACCAAGCAACCCTGCATATTAACTCCACCCCCCCTGTTGTAAACACCGATACCTTGAATGCTAATCCCATGTACACGTGTAAACTGGGAATCACATCAATGTTTAATAATAATGTCTTTATTTATATATAATAATGTCTTTATTTATATAGCACATTTTTAGTCAACTTGCATTGACCCCAAAGTGCTTCACACAATTACTTCCATACAGACAGGCAAAGGTGGGTGAAGTGTCTTGCCCAAGGACACACACAGGCAAAGGTGGGTGAAGTGTCTTGCCCAAGGACACAACGACAGTATGCACTCCAAGCGGGATTCGAACCAGCTACCTTCCGGTTGCCAGCCGAACACTTAGCCCATTGTGCCATCTGTCGTCCAGGAGAAACTGCAGATGCTGGCTTCAACCGAAGACAGAAAAAGCCAAAGTAACTCAGCGGCTCAGGCATCATCTCCAGAGAAATAGGATGGGTGACGTTGCGGGTCGAGTTCCTACTTCAGACTGGGAGCCAGCGGAAAGGGGGAACGAGAGGTACAGGCGATAAACGCTAAGTGTTATCCAGTGACTGTTTGGGGAATATAAACTGCACTTCATCAGCATTATAGGAGGCAACACAAGAACAATATTTAAATGGTCTGAAGAAGGGTCCCGACCTATTTCTCCAGAGATGCTGCCTGTTACTCCAGCACTTTGTGTCTACCTTTCAGTGTAAACCAGCATCTGCAATTCCTTCCTACATATTCAACCCTTGTTTGACCCATCGAGTGGTTATTGTCCTGGCTTCAGGCAAGATGGCTGCATCGTAGAATCGCACAGCGTGGAAACAGGCCCTTCGGCCCAACCTGCCGTTGCCGACCAACATGCCCCATCGACGCTAATCCCACCTGCCTGCTTTTGGCCCATGCCATACCCTGCCCAAAACCTACCCTGTCCATGTTCCTGCCCAAATGTATTGTAAATGCTGTTATGGTTCCTGCCTGATCTAACTCCTCAGGCAGCTCGTCCCATACAGCCACCACTGTGGGTTCAAGCTTGCTCCCTAAATCACCCCGATGCATTAATGGAAAGACCATGAATTCTTCTCATCACCCCGACCAACATTCCTTTCTGAGTCGACACCAATGTTACTGTCGGTAAAGGGCCTGTCCCACGAGCATGCGACGCCATGCGGCAAACGCGACCTAACGTGGTCGCTTGAGCCGTACGGCCTCGCGGGGCCAGTCCCACTTCGATCGCCGGAGCTGTAAGGGGTTGTGCGGAGCTGGTCCCGACATCGCGCGGGGCTCCGAAAAAATGACTGTGTTCAAAAATTCCGCGCGGCAACGGCCTGCCAGCCCGCAGCCGCCTCGACGGGCGTACGCAGCGTCTTGACGGCGTACGTCACCGGCGAACTTCCCGCGGACTTCGCTCAAACTTCACGTCACTCACTCGACCTCCGCGCGTGCAGGTCGTATGCTCGTGGGACAGGCCCTTTATTGTTTGTGGAATCAGATGTCCAATGTCCCCCCGTATCTTCACCATGCCACCCCCGGAGGATGCAAACGGTGGTGCAGCACAGCGGTAGAGTTGCTGCCTTGCAGCACCAGAGACCCAGGTTCAATCCTGACCATGGCTGCTAGCTGTACCTAGTCTGCACATTCTCCCTCGTGACTGCGTGGATTTTCGCCGCGTGCTCTGGTTTCCTCCCGCATTCTAAGGACGTGCGGGATTGTAGGTTAATTGGCTTCTGGAAATCATCCCTGGAGCGGAGGATGGAACTAGTGTACGGGCGGTGGTTGGCAGGCCTGTTCCCACACTGTATCTCTAGAGTATTAGTCATACGGTGTGGGAACAGGCCCTTCGGCCCAACTTGCCCACACCGACCAACACGTCCCATCCACACTAGTCCCTCCTGCCCCGTGCTTGGCCCAGAACCCTCTAAACCTATCCTGTCAATGTACCTGTCCAAACCATATACATGACACCATCATATACAACGTTGTATATACAGGGCCATACAACGTGGGAACAGGCCCTTTGGCCCAACATGCCTCTATCTGGAGAGAAATCTCATGCTCTCTCTGCAAGGTTTTGTTCGGGGGGGGAGAAGGGTGTGGGGGGTGGGTGTGAGATATGGGGGGGGGAAGGGTGTGGGGGGTGGGTGTGAGGTGGGGGGGGAACGAGTGTGGAGGGTGGGGTTGAGATAGTATGGGGGGGTGGGAGGGGGTTGGGAGACATTTGCTTTCTGGGGCCCATCGGTCCCCCTCCCCTCACCAGCGAACACTCAGGTTCCACGTTTGGGGCAGATTCTCGCAGTGGAGAACACATTTAATTTTCCCCATTGCATCCTCACGGATTTGAGTATGCGGGAGTCAGAAGGTTTATGCTTGGAATAACGGGACAGATTCCCATGGGATGCAGTTTGCAATCCTGCTACAGGAATTAAGTAGGTCAGCTACACCACTTCTGTAGACGGTGGAATCTCTGGGCCCGGCACAGCATTAATGCCTTCATGGTGGGTAGCACTGGCTGGGTAACTAACAGTGGTTACATGACCCTGGGCAAATGTCTGCATGCCTGTGTGTGCATGAGTGTGCGTATTTGTCCATGTGTGTGTCTGAGTGAGTGAGTCTGAGTGTGCATGAGTCTGAGCACGCCTGTATCTGAGCGTGCGTGCGTCTGAGTGCGTGTGTGTGCCTGTGTCTGAGTGTACGTGAGTCTGAGCGCGTATGTCTGAGTGTACGTGCGTGTGTCTGAGTGTACGCGTGTGTGTGCGCCTGTATCTGAGTGTACGCGTGTCTGAGCATGTGTGTATCTGAGCGCGCGTGTCTGAGCGTGCGTGTGTGTCTGAGCGTGCGTGTGCGTGTCTAAGTGTGCGTGTGTGTGTCTGAGTGTGCGTGTATCTGAATCAGTGTGTCTGTGCGTCAGTGTTTCTGTGTGTCTGTGTGTGTGTGTGTGTGTGTGTGTGTGTGTGTGTGTGTGTGTGTGTGTGTGTGTGTGTGTGTGTGTGATAGTATCACCACTCTCCTGCCCACCAACACGCCTCCACTCCACACCAGGTAATTTGATCCGAGCCTGTAACTCATACCTGGGTATCTGTCATTGTGAGTACGTTCCCCCAAAACATGATCATATTCCTACTAACCTGTTCCAGGAGATAGGTCATTCAATATATAAATAACATGAGACCCCACCGTTAGATTCCAGCCCGTAACTCACTCCTACTCTCTGTTTAAAACCACTGGTACCTCTAAACATTGCGTGGATCAATCTAAACCCTGTTGGGCCATTTATTAAAATAATCTTTCTCCTTCCTGCACTGTTCGATCAGTATCTTTGCAATTCTGTGGCGCGTACGCAGCCCTCATGAGCTCTGGATATCATCAGGTGCGTGAACTGAGACGTCAAGATCCCGTATCCTTCAATCCCAAGCTGGGAACAGGTCTACTGAAAGGAGTCAGAGTGCTGGCGTAACTCAGCGGGTCAGGCAGCTTCCCCTGGAGAACATGGGAGAGATGACGTTTCGGGTCGAGGAGGTCGTGACCCGAATCGTCACCTATCCGCGTCCTCCAGGGATGCTGCCTGACCCGCTGAGTTACCCCAGCGCTCTGTGGCCTTTTGTGTATCAGCCAGCATCTGCAGTTCTTTGTTCCAACCAAACCTGCTGAGCGGGGCTTGTATGTATCGGGCCTGCGGGTTAAGATGCAGGTGGGGAAAGAGGATATCTCCACGTCACAGGCTTCCAAACTCAAGTTCAAATTCCTGATATCCCTCATCCTCCCCCTCTTACGAACAAAGATGTTATGTTAGACTTTTACAAATCGCCGGTCAGACCCCCCCACACCCCCCCGCGGTGGAACACCGGCTAGACGCTTCACGGGGGAGGTGCGGAGAGATTGACGAGGTGGATTCTAGCGACGAGTGATTGCACTCAATGTGGAGATATCGGAGAAGATGAGGTTCTTCTTCTCTGAGACATGAAGGAAACACCAAGATTCATCAGCGGTCCTCAAAACGACAAAAACGCTGGAGAAACTCAGCGGCATCTATGAGGCAGCATCTATGGAGCAAAGGAAATAGGCGACGTTTCTGGCCGAAACCCCAGTTGAGTTTATTTTAGAGATACAGGGTGGAAGCGGGCCCTTCGGCCCAACGAGTCTGTGCCGACCAGCGATCACCCCGTACACTAGCGCTATCCTACACACGCGTGGATCGGGGGGGGGGTCTGTAGCAGCCTGGGGCTTACCTAGATCAGGGGAGTTCCAGTACATCCAACATGTGGACTGGACTTAGACTTTGGACTGTTTCTTTGCAAATGACGCCAAAACATGGCGAGCGTGCATTTGTGGGTTGCGCTAAAGAATTTTATACACGGTGTTGCGTACGTGAGGATATAGAACCACCGGATGGTCAACAGAGGGAGGTGTGGACGAATCTCTGAAAGTCAGACCAACTAACTTCAGTTTAGTTTAGTTTAGAGATACAGCGCAGAAACAGGCCCTTCGGCCCATCGAGTCCGCTCCGACCGTTCACCAGTACTATCCTACACACACTAGGGATAATTTACATTTTACACCAAGCCAATTAACGTACAAAGGGATGGGCGACGTTTCGGGTCTGAAGAAGGGTCTCGACCCGAAACGTCGCCCATTCCTTTTCTCCAGAGATGTGGTCTCACCCGCTGAGTTGCTCCAGCATTTTGTGTCGACCTTCGATCTAAACCATCGTCTGCAGTTCTTTCTTACACAGTTAACGTACAAACCCGTACGTCTTTGTAGCGTGGGAGGAAACTGAAGATCTCGTGAGAAAACATAGAAAATATGTGCAGGAGTAGGCCATTTGGCCCTTCGAGCCTGCACCGCCATTCAATATGATCATGGCTGATCATCCAACTCAGTATCCTGTACCTGCCTTCTCTCCATACCCCCCTGATCCCTTTAGCCACAAGGGCCACATCTAACTCCCTCTTAAATATAGCCAATGAACTGGCCTCAACTACTTTCTGTGGCAGAGAATTCCACAGATTTACCACTCTCTTCCTGCATCTAGCAACAATCCAACAATCTTCCTGCATCTAGCCTGTCCAAACCCCTTGTCCAACGCACGCAGGTCACGGGGAGAACGTGCAAACTCCGCGCATACAGCACCCGTGGTCAGGATCTAACCTTCGGCGCTGTGAGGCAGCAACTCCACCGCTGCGCCACCGTGCCGCTGAGTAGAGTGTTGGCGTTTCGGACAAAGGGCCTGCGTACACGGTGGGGGAGGGGGGCATTTTGCTGCACAGATCCCACCTGGTGCCCTTGCGTTCACTTCTGGGTCGACAAGGGGTCACAGTTCAAGGATAAGGGGGAAATCTTTTAGGACCGAGATGAGAAAAAAAAAATTCACACAGAGAGTGGTGAATCTGTGGAATTCTCTGCCACAGAAGGTAGTTGAGGCCACAGTTCATTGGCTATATTTAAGAGGGAGTTAGATGTGGCCCTTGTGGCTAAAGGGATCAGGGGGTATGGAGAGAAGGCAGGTACAGGATACTGAGTTGGACGATCAGCCATGATCATATTGAATGGCGGTGCAGGCTCGAAGGGCCGAATGGCCTACTCCTGCATCTATGTTTCTATGACCACACCTCGGGTAGATGGTACAGGGCCCAGAGGGAGGGGAATGCAGCGCAGACTCGCTGAGAATGTTGCCAAGGCTTCGAGGTTAATTTGGGAGGACGTTGCATAAAGACGCCTTTGTGTTCCTTCAAATATAGATTAGGGGGTGGTCTTTTCGGATGCTTAAGCAGATTAAAGGGACCGCTGGTGATGCAGATTATACTCTCGTGTAAGGATGCTGGAACAAGGGGTCAACAAAATAACAGCAAATGTCGCTCATGGGGCCTTGGTAGTACATTGGGTTTATATGTATTTTTAATTATGTGTATGATGTGGTGTGAACATTGTTGTATAATCCTCCATTAGGTTTGACGCTGTTCGCCATTAATCAAGGATGTTTGACTGAGATAGAAACTCAGCGGGTGAAGCAGCATCTATGGAGCGGAGGAAATAGGCAACGTTTCGGGACGAAACCCTTCCGGGTTTCGGCCCGAAACGTTGCCTATTTCCTTCCTGAAACGTTGCCTATTTCCTTCCCTAAACGTTGCCTATTTCCTTCGCTCCATAGATGCTGCCTCACCCGCTGAGTTTCTCCAGCATTTTTGTCTACCTTCGATTTTCCAGCATCTGCAGTTCCTTCTCATTAAGGGCCGGTCACACGATGCAAGTTCACCCACGAGCTCTCCCGAGTTAAAAAAAAAAGAAAAAATCAAACTCGTGGCACCTCATTTTTTAATCTTGGAAATTTTTCACATTGTTGAAAAAACTGTTGACGATCAGTACCCCGTTCCTGCCTTCTCCCCATATCCCCCCCGACTCCGCTATCTTTAAGAGCCCTATCTAGCTCTCTCTTGAAAGCATCCAGAGAACCTGCCTCCACCGCCCTCTGAGGCAGAGAATTCCGCAGACTCTCCACTCTCTGTGGTGAGAAAAAGTGTTTCCTCGTCTCCGTTCTAAATGGCTTACTCCTTATTCTTAAACTGTGGCCCCTGGTTCTGGACTCCCCCAACATCGGGAACATGTTTCCTGCCTCTAGCGTGTCCAAGCCCTTATCAATCTTACACGTTTCAAATGAGATGCCCTCGCATCCTTCTAAACTCCAGAGTGTACAAGCCCAGCTGCTCCATTCTCTCAGCATACGACAGTCCAGCCATCCTGGGAATTAACCTTGTAAACCTACGCTGCACTCCCTCAATAGCAAGAATTACCTCAACTACCTCCTGTGGCAGTTCATATCACATACTTGATGCATGAAAAAGTTGCCCCTCGGGTTCCTATTGAATATTTTCCCTCTCACCTTAAACCTACGGCCTCTGGTTCTTGATGCCTCTATTCTGGGTAAAAGACTGTGCATCTCCCCGTCGTTCGATAAAATAGGGAAGAAAAGATTGCAAGGAAAGAAATTAAAATATGAGCTCAGACCAGGGCAATGTTGTCATGTCATCAGGTCTGTAACTGGCTAGGATTATACAGCTGGATTTGACCATTAGGAATTTTGTTAGTGGCACGGTGGCAGAGTCGCTGCCTCACGGCGCCAGAGACCCGGGTTCGATCCCGACTACGGGTGCTGCCTGTACGGCGTTTGCACGTTCTCCCGCGTGGGTTTTCTCCGGGTGCTCCGGTTTCCTCCCACACTCCAAGAAACTTACAGGTTTGTAGAGTAATTGGCTTCGGTAAAATTGTAAATCGTCCCCATTGTGTCGGGTAGTGTACGGGGTGATCGCTGGCCGGCACGGACTCGGTGGGCCGAAGGGCCTGCGTCTGTACTGTCAAGCAAAGTCTAAAGTTAAATTAATAAGGAGTCAAGGAATTGCCTCAGTGTCAACAAAAGGAATGCACCTTTTTTGCAGGCGGTTGCCGGAGGTTGCAGGTGGTGGAAGCAGGTACGGAGACTGACAAAAAACCTCCGGGAACCTCACGGAAACCTTGGGTGGGGCGCAAGGTCTCCAGAGGTTTCCGTTCAGGTTTCCTAAGTGGGACAGGGGCATTACAGCACCAGAGTCCCGGGTTCGATCCTGGCTACGGGCACACATTCTCCCCGCGATCTGCGAGGGTTTTCTCCGAGATCTTCGCTTTCCTCCCACACTCCAAAGAGGTTCAGGTTAGTAGGTTCATTGGCTTGGTATAAATACAAATTATCTCTAGTGTGTGTGTAGGATAGTGTTGGTGAGCGGGGATCGCTGGTCGGCGTGGACTCGGTAGGCCGAAGGGCCCGTTTACGCACAGTATCTCAAAGCTAAAAAAATTCCAACAATAATACACAGAAGTCAGATAAAATAATCTTATTTCTATTGCCTGCTGAACAATTTAGTTACAAGGAAACATAGAAAAAAGGTGCAGGAGTAGGCCATTCGAGCCAGCACCGCCATTCAATATGATCATGGCTGATCATCCTAAATCAGTGCCCCGTTCCTGCTTTCTCCCCATATCCCTTGATTCCGTTAGCCCTAAGAGCTAAATTTAACTCTCTCTTGAAAACATCCAGGAGATATTTTACAGGGGTGGGGGGAGGGGGGGGGGGGGTTCACATCGTCATGGAAATGGCAAGAGGCAACAGCGGCTGGTCCACAGAGCCAACACATCACGGGACCCAGCGAAACCATTTCACAGGGACATCCCATCAATAACAGCCATTCCTTCTGCTGCTGAAGGCTCGATGTCAGGGGCACAGGTCAGGTGGGCAGAGCATCAATCCTCGGTCAATAGCCCCCGCCCCTCCGCACCCCTCTCCGAGGCCCGGACAATCATTTTTTTGTGTGCGTCTGTGTGGTGGTGAGATGGGGTGAAGAAGGGGGGGGAGGGGGGAGGTCAGGTGTTGCTGGTCAGCTATAGGTGAGGGAGAAGTTACGAAAACACGGTGGCACTTACAGCGCCAGAGACCCGGTTCAATCCCGACTACGGAGTTTGTACGTTCCCCCCGTGGGATTTCTCCGAGATCTTCTCTTTCCTCCCGCACGCAAAAGACGTACTGTATAGGATTGTAGGCTAATTGTCTAAGAAGGAACTGCAGATGCTAGAAAATCGAAGGTGAACAAAAGTGCTGGAGAAACTCAGCGGGTGCAGCAGCATCTATGGAGCGAAGGAAATAGGCAACGTTTCGGGCCGAAACCCTTCTTCAAGACTGATTAACCTGGAGGTTCATTGGCCCGGTATGAATGTAAAAAAAGAAGTCCCTCGTTGTGTGTGTGTAGGGTAGTGTCAATGCGCGGGGATCGCTGGTCGGCATGGACCCAGCGGGCCGAAGGGCCTGTTCCTGCGCTGTATCTCTACACCAAACTAAAGCTACGCTCAATTATGGCAGGGCAAGCGAACTTCTCTCAGACCCCCCGGTTGTTGAAGCAGAACAAACAGCACTGCTGTAAACAAGCCCGCTGCTAAATGAGAAGATGTATTAATATTGTATGGAGTACAAGAGCAAGACTAGAACCTTGGCCGTGGCTAATCTGCTGCTCAGTTCGAGTTCCCCAGCACAGAGTCGCTTGCCCAGAGTGGGGGAAATCAAGAACCAGGGGGCATAGGTTTAAGGTGAGGGGGAAAGATTATATAGGAGTCAGAGGGGCAAGGGTGGTGGGTGTATGGAACAAGCTGCCAGAGAAGATAGTTGAGGCAGGGACAATCGCAACGTTTCATGGATAGGACAGGTTTCTAGGGATACGGGCCAAACGCAGGCAGGTGGGACTGGTGTAGATGGGGCATGTTGGCCGGGATGGGCAAGTCGGGCCGAAGGGCCTGTTTCCACCTACCCGTCTAACTGTTTCTTATAGTCCCTGCCTCAGCAACCACCTCTGGCAGCTGGTTCCAGTCACCCACCAACCTTTGTGAGTCTCTCAGTAGGACACAGTGTCGGTGGTAGCCATCCTTCAATGGGAGTCAATGCTGTGAAAGTAAGAAACTGGGTCCACATGACATACACTAGGAGGCATGTCACTGTATTGTGCCCATAGCCCCATGACAGTCAGTGTCTTGTTGACCCCTACACTCCATCTGTGACACCCGAGCGCCAGTGAGTGTGTTGTCTTGTACGGAACCCGTGGACCAGGGTAAGTTGCAGCTCTAGGGTTCGTAACCAGGGATTATTCAACACGGTGGCGCAGCGGCAGGGTTGTCCCACTTAGGAAACCTGAACGGAAACCTCTGGAGACTTTGCGCCCCGCCCAAGGTTTCCGTGCGGTTCCCGGAGGTTGCAGGTGGTTGCAGGTAGTGGAAGCAGGTACGGAGACTGACAAGAACCTCCGGGAACCTCACGGAAACCTTGGGTGGGGCGCAAAGTCTCCAGAGGTTTCCGTTCAGGTTTCCTAAGTGGGACAGGGGCATTACAGCACCAGAGACCCGGGTTCGATCCTGGCTACAGGTACTAGTCTGCACGTTCTCCCCGTGACCTGCGAGGGTTTTCTCCGATATCTTCGCTTTTCTCCCACACTCCAAAGATCTTCGGGTTTGTAGGTTAATTGGCTTGGGACAAATGTAAAAAGTTGTCCCTGGTGTGTGTGTGTGTGTGTGCAGGAGTAGGATAGTGTTAGTGTGCGGGGGGGGGATCGCTGGTCGGCACGGACTCGGCAGGGCAGAAGGGCCTGTTTCCGCACTGTATCTCTAAACTAAACTAATCTAAACCTTCCAACAAGCTTTAAGTCGCCCGGATAGAAAGTAAAAGTGTGCCTATTCTGCCACTTGAACCAGTTCCCCAGGAGTTAGTAACAACACACACACAGACAGCTTCACTGCTTCATTACAGCCTAGGTGCGACAGAGAGCTGCAACAACAACTCGCTCTAACCCACCAACTTCAAACACAATAAAATCTTCCATAGAAGATGTTACATGGAAATGTGCAAGAAGGAACTGCAGATGCTGGATTAAACCGATGATAGAGGTCTTGGATTAGTTGACGTGGATTAGCTTCTTCCATTGAAAGTAGGGAAGATTCAAACAAGAGGACATGATTTGAGAATTAAGGGACAGTAACATGAGGGGGAACGTCTTTACTCAGAGAGTGGTAGCTGTGTGGAATGAGCTTCCAGTGGAAGTGGTGGAGGCAGGTTTGTTTTTATCATTTAAAAATAAATTGGATAGGTATATGGATGGGAAAGGAATGGACGGCTATGGTCTGAGTGCAGGTAGATGGGACTAGGGGATAATACGTGTTCGACACGGACTAGAAGGGCCGAGATGGCCTGTTTCCGTGCTGTAATTGTTATATGGTTATAGACACAAAAGGAATGGGCGACGTTTCGGGTCGAGACCCTTCTGCAGATATTGAAACTATGACAAACTCATAAAATAATACCAGAAAGATAACACATGCTCCACCATTGAGAAAAAGTATTGAACATTGCTGTTATGAAGTGGCCCAAATAGAAAATAATTGGCCCTTTCGTTCAATATTTGCCACACCACACATTGCTTCTCATCTTTACATTATTGACAAGCAGTGACTGTACATCACATTCAAGGCACAGGCAAGGGAGTTTACTTTTCGGATACAACAGATTCTGAAATCAAGAAATCACAGTTTACACCAAACCTTCTCCCAATGAAGTAAACTCCACAAAGCTAGAACCACATGGACCACAATCTCTGGGAAACCATCACCAGTTTTGTGAAACTGTTTAAGAGCAAAGTTTACAATATTCTGACCAATATTCTGACATTCAGGCAAGATCCAAGCCCAGTTTACATCCATCTGCTTTGTAATATGAACAAAAACACACACGGTACATGTATATGTACACACACATATATACACACACATATATATATACACATATATATGTGTTTACATATATATATATATATATATATGTGTGTGTGTGTGTGTGTGTGTGTGTGTGTGTGTGTGTGTGTGTGTGTGTGTGTGTGTGTGTGTGTGTGTGTGTGTGTGTGTGTGTGTGTGTGTGTATATATCTGTGTGCATATATATGTCTTGTGTGTGTGTGTTTGTTAAATATAATATACACATCAGAGATAGACACGCACAGACACATCCCACAGCTGGTACACACTGGCACCCACAAAGACAGTCACAGACAGACACACAGACAGGAAGCCCCAGGCACAGACAGACCCAGACTGCTGCAGGCACACAGGGACCACTGGGACAAGCAGAGCCTTTGCTGCCAAGAGAGATATTTGCCTCCAACGCGACAGAAACCTCTTTCCGTAATGAATAAAATTAACATAAAACTCACATAATCGTGAAAGGCCTTGGCTTCGCTGGAGTGCTCGCAGGTTTCCCGTCTATCAGGAGCTGCACAGTACAGATCCCAGAACACACTGGAGGGGGGGAGAGAGATGGAGAGAGAGAGTGAGAGAAATCATCACTAAACATCCACCACTGGCTCCCAGCTCATGCAGTCCAGTCACTTCATAACATTGGCAAACAAGAAACCGGTCACATATCACGTCCCCCCTCCCCATCCTGGTGTTACTGGACCCCATCCCACCCCACCCAATCTGACCCCCATGCCTGCCACCCAAATCCCACCCCCACCCCAGTCACAATCCCATCTCGCCCCAATCTCACCCCACCCTACCCCAAGCCCCCCCACCCTACCCCAAACCCACCCCACCATACCCCAAACACACCCCACCCCACCATACCCCAAACCCACCCCAATCACAATCCCATCTCCCCCCACCCCACCCCACCCTGTCCCAGCCAGCTCCCGCATGGGAGGGCGAGACACACACTCACACTCCAATCATACATTCAACCCTGGCCCTCCGTCCCAACCTCAATTGTAACCGAAATTGTGTTGTGGCACAACGGTAGTGTTGCTGCCTCACAGCACCAGAGACCTGCCCGGGTTCGATCCTGACTAGAGGTACTGTCTGTACGGAGTTTGCACATTCTCCCGGTGACCACGTGGGTTGTCTCCGGGTGCTCTGGTTTCCTCCCACATCCCAAAGGCGCATGTGTTTAAGAAGGAACTGCAGATGCTGGAAAATGGAAGGTAGACAAAAGTGCTGGAGAAACTCAGCGGGTGCAGCAGCATCTATGGAGCGAAGGAAATAGGCAACGTTTCGGGACGAAACCCGGAAGGGTTTCGGCCCGAAACGTTGCCTATTTCCAGAAGGGTTTCATCCTGAAACGTTGCCTATTTCCTTCGCTCCATAGATGCTGCTGCACCAGCTGAGTTTCTCCAGCACTTTTGTCGACCAAAGACGCATGGGTTTGTTGGTTAATTGGGCCCCAGTGAGTGGATGCGAAAGTGGGATAACATGGACCTAGTGTACGGGCTGGTCGCTGGTCGGCGTGGACTCGGTGGGCCAAAGGGCCTGTTTGTGTGCTGTATCAATAAACCAAACCTAGCCCTTCCATTCCACGGTCTACTTCCTCACTCAGTACACTGGTTGAGAACAAGAGGCGCGTCTAAGTTGGACATTTTCTCAGAAGTTCAACAAAGGTAGACAAAAATGCTGGAGAAACTCAGCGGGTGAGGCAGCATCTATGGAGCGAAGGAATGGGTGACGTTTCGGGTCGAGACCCTTCTTCAGACTGATGTGGAACTGCGGGGGGGGGGGAGGGGTGGGGGGTTGGGAAGAAGATAGGAAGAGGCAGAGACAGTGGGCTGTGGGTGAGCTGGGACAGGGTGGGGAAGGAGAGAGAATTGGAGAAGTCAATGTTCATACCGCTGGGGTGTAAACTGCTCAGACAAAAATGCTGGAGAAACTCAGTGGTTGAGGTAGCATTTAAGGAGTGAAGGAATAGGTGATGTTTCGGGTCGAGACCCTTCTTCAGACTGATGTGGTGGGGGGGGGGGGGGGCGGGAAGAAGAAAGGAAAGTCCATTTTAGGTCAAGTCCATTTAATCTACGAACAATCAAATGCCAGTGAGAGATGTCAAGGAAGGCAGAGAGATTAGAGAGGCTCGGTTTCTGCTCCTTGGGGTGAGCGAGTCAAAGTTTGGTTTGGTTCAGAGATACAGCGTGGAAACAGGACCTTCAGCCCATCGAGCGTGCAGCGACCATCCATCACCCGTTCACATTGGTTCTGTGCTATCCCGCCATCGCACCCACTCCCGACACAATAGGGGGCCATTCACAGAGGCCAATTAACCCACAAACCCGCGCGTCTCTGGGACGTGGGAGGAAACCGGAGCACCCGGAGGAAACCCACGCAGTCACAGGGAGAACGTGCAAACTCCACACAGGCAGCACCCGAGGTCAAGATGGAACTCGGGCCTCTTGCACAATGAGGCAGTAGCTTTGTCAGCCGAGCATCTTTAAAGGGGATTTGCAGGGTATGGTGGGCACAATGCCAGGAGCGGTGGTAGAGGCAGGTACGGTAGTGGCATTTAAGAGACTGTTGAATAATACCCCTATCCCACGGTACGAGTTAATTCCAAGATCTCTCCCGAGTTTAAAAAAAATCAAACTCGTGGTAAGCACGGAGAATGAACGTAGCGGGTACGTTGGAGCTCGGGGACGTCTCTTCGCGGCTCGTAACGCTACCGTCAGGTACTCGGGAAGACTCGCTAACGGCAGGTAAGCTCGGGAAGACTCGTGAAGATTTTTCAACATGTTGAAAAATGTCCACGAGAGCCCCGAGTACCGACGAGCGGCCATTACCGTAAATCTCCGAGTTCGAATCAGGGCAAACTCGGGGAGAACTCTTGGAATGAACTCGTACCGTGGGCTTTAAGGACATGGATGTGCGGAGCATGGAGGTCTATGTGCAGGCAGATGAGATCATGGCATCTTGTTCATTGTGGCCTTCCTTGGCTGCATTGTACTATGTCCAAGTTAAACGTCCGATTAAAGATAGCCCGAAGGTCTCCAAAGAGGTAGAGGGTAGCTCAGCACCGCTCTCTAGTTGGTGAGAAGATGGTTCAGTTGCCTGATAACAGCTGGGAAGAAACTGTCCGTGAATCTGGAGGTGTGCGTTTTCACACTTCTGTACCTCCTGCCTGGCGGGTACTTTCTCCCCGTGACCTGCGCCGGTTTTCTCCGGTTTCCCTCCCAAACTCCAAAAACAATAGACAGTAGGTGCAGGAGTAGGCCATTCGGCCCTTCGAGCCAGCACCACCATTCAATGTGATCATGGCTGATCATCCCCAATCAGTACCCCGTTCCCGCCTTCTCCCCATATCCCCTGACTCCGCTATTTTTAAGAGCCCCATCTAGCTCTCTCTTGAAAGCATCCAGAGAACCTGCCTCCACCGCCCTCTGAGGCAGAGAATTCCACAGACTCACCACTCTCTGTGAGAAAAAAAGTTTCCTCGTCTCCATTCTAAATGGCTTACTCCTTTTTCTTAAACTGTGTGGCCCCTGGTTCTGGACTCCCCCAACATCGGGAACATGTTTCCTGCTTCTAGCGTGTCCAAGCCCTTTCAATGAGATATCCTCTCATCCTTCTAAACTACAGAGTGTACAAGCCCAGGTGCTCCATTCTCTCAGCTTATGACAGTCCCGCCATCCCAGGAATTAACCTTGTAAACCTACGCTGCACTCCCTCAATAGCAAGAATGTCCTTCCTCAAATTAGGGGACCAAAACTGCACACAATACTCCAGGTGTGGTCTCACTAGTACAAGACGTACAGGTTTGTAGGCTAATTGGCTTGGTATAATTGCAGATTGTCCCTGGCATGTGTGTAGGATCATGGTGAGTGTGCGGGGATCGCTGGTCGGCGCGGACTCGGTGGGCCGAGGGGCCTGTTTCAGCGCTGTGTCTCTAAACTGAACACTCATGGAAGGCTGCGAGCAGGTAATGTCACAATTACGGAACAACCGTTTATCATTAGCGATAGCTCCGAGACCCAACATAGGGTAAAGGAATCTCAACGCACAAAGATCTCAGAGAAATCAACAGAAACACGCTGTTAGCCTTAATTCACCTGTTGAAGTACTTCCACCCACACAATCCTCCAACCAACCCACTTTCACTTAACCCGTCTGCTCCTTCTGTTACATACACAACCTGCAAGAAAGGTACCACAAACCTAACTATCTGTAAAGGTTTATCAAGTTGTGACTTCTTTCTCTGAAAAAGATGGTGATGGAGCTTGGCCAAACATATTATGGTCTGGGCGGGATAAATGAAGAGAAGACTTCCTTGTGGAATATCCCCAAACTTGGAAGCATGAAGAGTCTGAAGAAGGGCCCCGACCTGAAACGTCACCTATCCATGCTCTCCCGCGATGCTGCCTGGCCCGCTGAGTTAGTAAGGTCATACGTTATAGGAGCAGAAATAGGCCATTCGGCCCATCAAGTCTACTCTGCCATTCAATCATGGCTGATCTATCTTTCCCTCACAACCCAATTGTCCTGCCTTCACTCCCGACACCCATACTGATCAAGAATCTATCACTCTCCGCCATGAAGATATCCTACGCCTTGGCCTCCACAGCTTTCTGTTACTCTTACAAAATTCTTAAGGGGTTGGACAGGCTAGATGCAGGAAAATTGTTCCCGATGTTGGGGAAGTCCAGGACAAGGGGTCACAGTTTAAGGATAAGGGGGAAATCTTTTAGGACCGAGATGAGAAAAACATTTTTCACACAGAGAGTGGTGAATCTGTGGAATTCTCTGCCACAGAAGGTAGTTGAGGCCACAGTTCATTGGCTATATTTAAGAGGGAGTTAGATGTGGCCCTTGTGGCTAAAGGGATCAGGGGGTATGGAGAGAAGGCAGGTACAGGATACTGAGTTGGATGATCAGCCATGATCATATTGAATGGCGGTGCAGGCTCGAAGGGCCGAATGGCCTCTACTCCTGCACCTATTTTCTATGTTTCCAGCACTTTGTGTCTTTTTTTGTTGTAAACCGGCATCTGCAGTTCCTTGTTTCTACCATAATAGCAACGAGGAGAGATATCTTTACGCAGTGAGAATGCGCAACAGTTTAAAAGGAAGTGGTTGAGGCAAATGGGTTGGAAGATTTCATGAGGAGACGGGATGAATACAGGAGGAAGAGAGAGAATGACTATGATGTCGTGTGAGGCGAGGCTGAGGCAGAGGCAGATCTACACCCATGTACATTATAAACGCCCCCACCGTTTCATTGAACCAAAGGGACGATTTTCCTGCTACATATGTCTATGTTTGGTTTCCACAAAATGCTGGAGTAACTCAGCGGGACAGGCAGCATCTCTGGAGAGAAGGAATGGGCGACGTTTCGGGTCGAGACCCTTCTTCGGACTGATGACAGAGGAGTGGGCGGGACAGAGATAGAATGTAGTTGGAGACAGTAAGACTAGGTGCAGGAGTAGGCCATTCGGCCCTTCGAGCCAGCACTGCCATTCAAGATGATCATGGCTGATCATCCAAAGAGGGAAAGCAAGGGGCTATCTGAAGTTAGAGAAGTCAATGTTCACACCGCTGGGGTGTAAGCTACCCAAGCGAAATATGAGGTGCTGTTCCTCCAATTTGCATTGAGCCTCACTCTGACATATAGTTTAATTTAGTCATGCCATAAGGGATAAGAGTAGAATTAGGCCATTCGGCCCATCTAGCCTACGCCATTCAATCATGGCTGATCTATCTCTCCCTCCTAACCCCATTCTCCCATAACCCCCGACACCCGTACTAATCAAAAATCTATCTGTCTCTGCCTTAAAAATATCCAATAATGGCCTCCACAGCCTCTGTGGCAAAGAATTCCGCAAATTCAGCACCATCTGACTAAAGAAATTACTACATATCCTTCCTAAAGGAACGTCCTTTAATTCTGAGGCTATGATCACTAGTTCTGGACTCTCCCACTAGTGAAAACATCCTCTCCACATCCACTCTATCAAAGCCTTTCACTATTCTGTAGGTTTCAATGAGGTCCCCGCTAATCCTTCTAAACTCCAGCGAGCACAGGCCCAGCGCCGACAAACGCTCATCATAGGCTAACCCACTCATTCCTGGGATCATTCTTGTAAACCTCCTCTGGACCCTCTCCAGAGCCAACACATCCTTCCTCAGATATGAGGCCCAAAATTGCTCACTATATTCCAAATGCGGCCTGACCAGCGCCTTCTAGAGCCTCAGCTGCGGTTGTGTACAAGCCCTCTTGAAATAAATGCTAGCATTGAGTTTGTTTAGAGGCACAGCATGGAAACAGGCCCTTCGGCCAACTGAGTCCGCACTGACTAACGATCCCCGCACACTAACCCTACCCGGCACACACTAGGGACAATGTACATTTATACCAAGCCAATTAACCTACAAACCTGTACATCTTTGTGGAGTGTGGGGGGAAAAAAACCCGAAGATCTCGGGAAAACACACGCAGGTAGTCACAGGGAGAACGAAGAACTTCATACGGACAGCACCCGTAGTCAGGATCGAACCCGGGTCTCTGACGCTAAGGTGGTAGCTCTACCACTGTGCCACCGTGCCGGCCTTGTGAAGGTGTAAGCAGATAAGAGTTGCTCTTGGCATCATGCTCAGCACAGACATGATGGGCCGAATGGCCTGTTCTTGTGCAACATGTTCTACTCATTATGAGTCATGGGGTATTTTTTAAAGCAGATTGATAAGATTTCTGTCCAGTACGGGTTGCCAATGGTTACATAGAAAATAGGTGCAGGAGTAGGCCATTCGGCCCTTCGAGCCTGCACCGCCATTCGATATGATCAAGGCTGATCATCCAACTCAGTATCCTGTACCTGCCTTCTCTCCATACCCCCTGATCCCTTTCGCCACAAGGGCCACATCTAACTCCCTCTTAAATATAGCCAATGAACTGTGGCCTCAACTACCTTCTGTGGCAGAGAATTCCAGAGATTCACCACTCTCTGTGTGAAAAATGTTTTCCTCAAATCGGTCCTAAAAGATTTCCCCCTTATCCCCCTTACAGGGAGAAGGCAGGAGAATGGGGTTGAGTGGGAATAAATAGATCAGCCATGATTGAATGGCGGAGCAGACTTGATGGGCTGAATGGCCTAACTCTGCTCCACTGTCTTATGGCCTATGGTCAACATCTATGATCCTATGCTCTTACTGTCTGTATTAGGGCAGGACCTACACAGTAAACTATAGGGCCCTGGGGAGCATTGCAGAATAGAGGGACCTAGAGGCCCATGAAGGGGGCAACACAGGTGGGCAGGGTGGCGAGGTGGTGTTAGCATGCTTGCCTGCATTGTTCAGGGCATTGGGTACATTGGAGAAGGGGCATCATATATAAGATGTTGGTAAGGCCACCTTTGGAGTACAGTGCAGAGATCTGGTTGTAGACACAAAATACTGGAGCAACTTAGAGAGATAAACGACATCTTCTGAAGGACTCTTTAAGAAGGAACTGCAGATGCTGGAAAATCGAAGGTAGACAAAAATGCTGGAGAAACTCAGCGGGTGCAGCAGCATCTATGGAGCGAAGGAAATAGGCAACGTTTCGGGACGAAACCCGGAAGGGTTTCGTCCCGAAACGTTGCCTATTTCCAGAAGGGTTTCATCCTGAAACGTTGCCTATTTCCTTCGCTCCATAGATGCCGCTGCACCCGCTGAGTTTCTCCAGCACTACCTTCTGAAGAAACATTGAAACATCAACAAAAAAAATAGGTGCAGGAGTAGGCCATTCGGCCCTTCGAGCCAGCACCGCCATTCAAGATGATCATGGCTGATCATCCAAAATCAATACCCCGTTCCTGCTTTTTCCCCCCATATCCCTCGATTCCGTTAGCCCCAAGAGCTAAATGTCACTCTCTCTTGAAAGCATCCAGTGAATTGGCCTCCACTGCCTTCTGTGGCAGAGAATTCTATAGACTCACAACTCTCTGGGTGAAAAGGTTTTTCCTCATCTCAGTCCTAAAATAGCCTACCCCTTATTCTAAAACTGTGACCCCCGGTTCTGGACTCCCGACTCCAGAAGGGTTTTGACACAAAGGCTTCGCCACCCATTCTTTCACTCCAGAGATGCTGCCTGACCCGCTGAGTTACTCCAGTATTTTGTGTCTATCTTCAGTGTTAAGCCAGCATCTGCAGTTCCTTCGTACATGCTCAGGAAGGATGTCATTAAACTGGGGAGTAACTGCTGGAGTAACTCAGCAGGTCGGGCAGCATCCGTAGAGAGGGAATGGAAAGGCGATGTTTTGTGCCGGGACCTTTCTCCTGAAGGATGTGGAGACCATCTTCTGATCGAAAGGAGGAGCAGGAAAGCTGGTCACACCTCGCCCCAAGGAACAGCAGATGCTGGTGTGTGTGTGTGTGTGTGTGTGTGTGTGTGTGTGTGTGTGTGTGTGTGTGTGTGTGTGTGTGTGTGTGTGTGTGTGTGTGTGTGTGTGTGTGGCAAAGATAGGCACAAAGTTCCCGATGTTGGGGGAGTCCAGAACCAGGGGCACACACAGTTTAAGAATAAAGAGTAAGCCATTTAGAACGGAGACGAGAAAACACTTTTTCCTCACAGAGAGTGGTGAGTCTGTGGAATTATCTGCCTCAGAGGGCGGTGGAGGCAGGTTCTCTGGATGCTTTCAAGAGAGAGCTAGATAGGGCTCTTAAACATATCGGAGTCAAGGGATATGGGGAGAAGGCAGGAACTGGGTACTGATTGGGGATGATCAGCCATGATCACATTGAATGGCGGTGCTGGCTCGAAGGGCCGAATGGCCTACTCCTGCACCTATTGTGTCTATTGCCTATAAAGTTGCTGGAGTAACTCAGAGGGTCAGGCAGGCAGCATCTCTGGAGGAAGACGTGTTGGTGACATATCTGGTTGGTACACTTTTTCAGACGAGAGGGGGGTTGGAGAAGGGGGAGAGTGGGGGAGGGAAGGGGGGGGAGAGGGGGGGTAAGGGGAGTCTGTGAAGTGGGGGGGAAGGGGGGGGGGGAAGGGGAGTGTGTGAAGTGGGGGGGGAAGGGGGAGAAAGTGTGTGAGTGGGGGGGAGAGGAGGAGGAGGAGGAGGAGGAGAGGGGGGGGGGGGGGGGAGTGAACCAGGATACAGAGGCAGGGAGCAGAGTTCTGACCATCTGGACGAAGGCAGCCTTTGTTTCAGGAGCCTGGAAGTCGGTGGGATAGAGAAAGCACACACACACACACACACACACTTCCAAATTAAAAACTCCGGCGCGGTGAGTTAAAACTTACCACCACCAGGAGTGCAGGAAGCCAGGCGGTTCTCCCAGAGTAATATTCTTTTCCCAACGTATCTAAAAACAAGGAGAGGGGGAGAGAATTTTTTTTTTTTTTTTCCCCCAAGAGTTTTATAAAAAATCAGGAAGACTGAATTTTTTAATTTTTTTTTTAATTATTTTTTTTAAATAGTCATCCCAAATTTCAACCTTGGAAGACTGGGATTACTCACCTCCGAGAGGAAAGTCTGTGCGGATTTCTGTGCCCCAATGTGGAGTAAATATTCGTATACATACAGCGCTAACCTACAGAGAGAGAGAGAGAGACAGAGAGACACACACACACACATTAGAAGAAATCAACTTTTCTTTAAAAAAAAAATCCTGTAAAGAATATTTTTTTCTGTATGAAACGCAAAAACATTCCGTGGAAAAGACACATTGCAAAAAAAACACACACAAACACCAAATATTTACATCTTATCACAGCTACAAACCATTCCCCCGGCTGCGAATACGTTTCCCTTTTTTCCCCCAATAATATGGAATCTAAATTTTCCAAAAGATTTCCAAAACGAACGAGTCGGGGGTGGAAAAAAAAAAAAAAAGATTTATTTTTTTAAAATGGAAGAAATTCTGAATTCTGAATTTTTCTCAATTCGCCCCCCCGTCAAATAAAACCACATTAAAACGCAGCCGGCGAGGTGATATCTTCAGCGGAGCTTTCGCGGACGATCCGCAATTATGGGTAGATTTCAAAGAGTTAAAACGCAAGGGAGGATAGACGTTTTAAAATGCAAAACTTTGCAAGGAAATCCCTTCCCTCCCCGTCCCTGCAGCAGCGTTTCCCCGGGAGGAGGAACAAAAAAAAATCCAGTTCTCCTCTTTAAAAAAAAAAAAAAATTCCCTTCTCTCCCACACAGAGGTTGCAGAGAGAGAGAGAGCGAGAGAGAGAGAGTCTGAGGTTTTTTTTTCTCTCTCTCCCTTTCTCTCTCACTCTCTCTCTTTCTTTCCTTGCTCCCCTCTCTCCTTCCCTCTCTCCCTATCTGTTGCCACTTACTTTTCTCTGGCCTGGCCGTCCGAGGGAACCGTGCATCCTTTCCCTTTGCTGTACATTGCCGCTGTCTGCTTCTTAAAGCCCGAGCGCGCACCTGTCAAGCGAGGGAGCAGAGGCTTGCCATCTCCATAGATGCATGCGAGCGGCGCTGCCAGACCAATGGGCAACGCACAGACACACTCTGGCAAGGGCGACTTGAAACCGACTCGATCCACAGCATTTCCAACCAGCTCTGTGTGTGTGTGTGTGTGTGTTGGATGGGAATGTGTGTGTGTGTGTCTCCCTTCCACTTCTCGCAGATTGCCAGCTCCATCTGCCGGGTGTAGCTCTCCATAGCTCCAGCAGCTACAGCCAGAGATTCAAACAATACAAGTGTGGAAACTCTAGTCTGAAGAAGGGGGTTTCGGCCCGAAACGTCGCCTATTTCCTGCGCTCCATAGATGCTGCTGCACCCGCTGAGTTTCTCCAGCATTTTTGTGTACCTTGGAAACTCTAAACTGGCCCCAGCCAACATGTCTAGAGTTATACAATAGACAATAGACAAAAATAGGTGCAGGAGTAGATACATAGATACATAGAAAATAGGTGCAGGAGTAGGCCATTCGGCCCTTCGAGCCTGCACCGCCATTCAATATGATCATGGCTGATCATCCAACTCAGTATCCCGTACCTGCCTTCTGTCCATACCCCCTGATCCCTTTAGCCACAAGGGCCACATCTAACTCCCTCTTAAATATAGCCAATGAACTGGCCTCAACTACCCTCTGTGGCAGAGAGTTCCAGAGATTCACCACTCTCTGTGTGAAAAAGTTTCTTCTCATCTCGGTCCTAAAGGATTTCCCCCTTATCCTTAAGCTGTGACCCCTTGTCCTGGACTTCCCCAACGTCGGGAACAATCTTCCTGCATCTAGCCTGTCCAACCCCATAAGAATTTTGTAAGTTTCTATAAGATCCCCTCTCAATCTCCTAAATTCTAGCGAGTATAAGCCAAGTCTTTCCAGTCTTTCTTCATATGAAAGTCCTGACATCCCAGGAATCAGTCTGGTGAACCTTCTCTGCACTCCCTCTATGGCTATAATGTCCTTCCTCAGATTTGGAGACCAAAACTGTACGCAATACTCCAGGTGTGGTCTCACCAAGACCCTGTACAACTGCAGTAGAACCTCCCTGCTCCTATACTCAAATCCTTTTGCTATGAAAGCTAACATACCATTCACTTTCTTCACTGCCTGCTGCACCTGCATGCCTACTTTCAATGACTGGTGTACCATGACACCCAGGTCTCGCTGCATCTCCCCTTTTCCTAATCGGCCACCATTTAGATAATAGTCTGCTTTCCTGTTTTTGCCACCAAAGTGGATAACCTCACATTTATCCACATTATACTGCATCTGCCAAACATTTGCCCACTCACCCAGCCTATCCAAGTCACCTTGCAGTCTCCTAGCATCCTCCTCACAGCTAACACTGCCCCCCAGCTTAGTGTCATCCGCAAACTTGGAGATGTTGCCTTCAATTCCCTCATCCAGATCATTAATATAAATTGTAAATAGCTGGGGTCCCAGCACTGAGCCTTGCAGGTACCCCACTAGTCACTGCCTGCCATTGTGAAAAGGACCCTGTTTACTCCTACTCTTTGCTTCCTGTTTGCCAGCCAGTTCTCTATCCACATCAATACTGAACCCCCAATACCGTGTGCTTTAAGTTTGTATACTAATCTCTTATGTGGGACCTTGTCGAAAGCCTTCTGAAAGTCCAGATACAACACATCCACTGGTTCTCCTCTATCCACTCTACTAGTTACATCCTCGAAAAATTCTATAAGATTCGTCAGACATGATTTACCTTTCGTAAATCCATGCTGACTTTGTCCAATGATTTCACCACTTTCCAAATGTGCTGCTATCCCATCTTTAATAACTGACTCTAGCAGTTTCCCCACTACCGATGTTAGACTAACTGGTCTGTAATTCCCCGTTTTCTCTCTCCCTCCCTTCTTAAAAAGTGGGGTTACGTTTGCTACCCTCCAATCCTCAGGAACTACTCCAGAATCTAAAGAGTTTTGAAAAATTATCACTAATGCATCCACTATTTCTGGAGCTACTTCCTTAAGTACTCTGGGATGCAGCCTATCTGGCCCTGGTGATTTATCGGCCTTTAATCCATTCAATTTACCCAACACCACTTCCCGACTAACCTGGATTTCACTCAGTTCCTCTATCTCCTTTGACCCGCAGTCCCCTGCTATTTCCGGCAGATTATTTATGTCTTCCTTAGTGAAGACGGAACCAAAGTAGTTATTCAATTGGTCCGCCATATCCTTGTT
Source organism: Amblyraja radiata (assembly GCF_010909765.2). Taxonomy (NCBI): domain Eukaryota; kingdom Metazoa; phylum Chordata; class Chondrichthyes; order Rajiformes; family Rajidae; genus Amblyraja; species Amblyraja radiata. Next base: position 28,854,707 of record NC_045984.1, on the reverse strand, counting down.
CCCTATGATCAATTCACCTGTTTCTGACTGCAAGGGACCTACATTTGTTTTAACTAATCTCTTTCTCTTCACATATCTATAAAAACTTTTGCAGTCAGTTTTTATGTTCCCTGACAGTTTTCTTTCATAATCTATTTTCCCTTTCTTAATTAAGCCCTTTGTCCTCCTCTGCTGGTCTCTGACTTTCTCCCAGTCCTCCGGTATGCTGCTTTTTCTGGCTAATTTGTACGCATCATCTTTTGCTTTGATACCATCCCTGATTTCCCTTGTTATCCACGGATGCACTACCTTCCCTGATTTATTCTTTTGCCAAACTGGGATGAACAATTTTTGTAGTTCATCCATGCAGTCTTTAAATACCTTCCATTGCATATCCACCGTCAACCCTTTTAGAACTAATTGCCAGTCAATCTTGGCCAATTCACGTCTCATACCCTCAAAGTTACCTTTCTTTAAGTTCAGAACTGTTGTTTCTGAATTAACAATGTCACTCTCCATCCTAATGAAGAACTCAACCATATTATGGTCACTCTTGCCCAAGGGGGCACGTACAACAAGACTGCTAACTAACCCTTCCTCATTACTCAATACCCAGTCTAGAATAGCCTGCTCTCTCGTTGGTTCCTCTACATGTTGGTTTAGATAACTATCCCGCATACATTCCAAGAATTCCTCTTCCTCAGCACCCCTGCCAATTTGATTCACCCAATCTATATGTAGATTGAAGTCACCCATTATAACTGTTTTGCCTTTGTTGCACGCATTTCTAATTTCCTGTTTGATGCCATCCCCAACTTCACTACTACTGTTAGGTGGCCTGTACACAACACCCACCAGCGTTTTCTGCCCCTTAGTGTTTCGCAGCTCTACCCATACCGATTCCACATCCTCCAAGCTAATGTCCTTCCTTTCCATTGCGTTAATCTCCTCTCTAATCAGCAACGCTACTCCACCACCTTTTCCTTTCTCTCTATCCCTCCTGAATATTGAATATCCCTGGATGTTCAGCTACCAGCCTTGGTCACCCTGGAGCCATGTCTCCGTGATCCCGACTATATCATAATCATTAATAGCTATCTGCACGTTCAACTCATCCACCTTATTACGAATGCTCCTTGCATTGAGACACAAAGCCTTCAGGCTTGTTTTTACAACGCTCTTACCCCTTATACAATTATGTTGAAAAGTGGCCCTTTTTGATTTTTGCCCTGGATTTGTCTGCCTGCCACTTTTACTTTTCACCTTGCTACCTATTGCTTCCGCCCGCATTTTACACCCCTCTGTTTCTCTGCTCACACATTTAAGAACCCCACCACCTCTTATTCTCTGTTTATTATTGTTTTCTTCTTTCCCCCCTACATGTTGGGTCTGAATGCTTTCCTTCTCTGCCTCCTGCCTCACACACTGTCTAATAGCTTTCTCTATTTGAGTCCCTCCCCCCAACCATTCTAGTTTAAAGTCTCCCCAGTAGCCTTTGCAGATCTCCCCGCCAGGATATCGGTCCCCCTCAGGTTCAAGTGCAACCCATCCTTTTTGTACAGGTCGCACCTTCCACAAAAGAGGTCCCAATGATCCAGAAATTTGAATCCCTGCCCTCTGCACCAGTCCTTCAGCCACGCATTTATCCTCCACCTCGCTCCATTCCTACTCTCACTGTCGCGTGGCACAGGCAGTAATCCCGAGATTGTTACCTTTGCTGTCCTACTCTTTAACTCCCCTCCTAACTCCCTAAATTCTCCTTTCAGGACCTCTTCTCTTTTTTTACCTATGTCATTGGTACCTCATTGGCCGAGTAGGCTACTCGGCCCATCGAGCCAGCACCGCCATTCATTGTGATCATGGCTGATCATCCACAATCTGTACCCCTCCCCCCCGTTCTTGCCTTCTCCCCATATCCCCTGACTCCGCTATCTTTAAGAGCTCTATCTAACTCTCTCTTGATAGCATCTAGAGAATTGGCCTGCAGAGAATTCCACAGATTCACAACTCTGGGTGAAAAAGTGTTTCCTCATCTCCGTTCTAAATGGCCTACCCCTTATTCTTAAACTGTGGCCCCTGGTTCTGGACTCCTTCAACATATGTTCCTATAAGGTGTCCTCTCATCCTTCTAAATTCCAGTGTGTACAAGCCCAGCTGCTCCATTCTTTCATCGTATGCCAGTCCCGCCATCCCGAGAATTAACCTTGTGAACCTACGCTGCACTCCTTCAATAGCAAGAATGTCCTTCCTCAAATTTGGAGTCCAAAACTGTACACAATACTCCAGGTGTGGTCTCACTAGGGCCCTGTACAACTGCAGAAGGACCTCTTTGCTCCTATACTCAACTCCTCTTGTTATGAAGGCCAACATGCCATTAGCTTTCTTGACTGCCTGCTGTACCTGCACGCTTACTTTCAATGACTGATGTACAAGGACACCCGGATCTCGTTGTACCTCCAATTTCCTAACCTGACACCATTCAGATAATAATCTGCCTTCCCATTCTCACACATCGAGTGATCGAGTCTTACATGGAAACAGCCCCTTCACTTTGGCCCAACTTTAGCCCACACTGACCAACATGACCCATCTACACTGGTCATAGAGTCATAGTCATAGTCACACGGTGTGGAAACAGGCCCTTCAGCCCAACATGCCCACACTGCCCAGCATGTCCCAGCTACACGAGTCACAGAGATACATACAGTCATACAGCCCCCTCATTTCAACCCAACATTGGCCCACACCGACCCCATTTACATTAGTCATGGAGTTATACATGGAGTTATAGAGTTATACATAGAGTCACACAGCGTGGCAACAGACCCTTCAGCCCAACTTTAGCCAGACCAACTACCCCAACTACACGTCTTATAAGCCCCTGTCCCACTTTGGAAACCTGAACGGAAACCTCTGGAGACTTTGGGCCCCACCCAAGGTTTCCGTGCGGTTCCCGGAGGTTATTGTCAGTCTCCCTACCTGCATCCACTACCTGCAACCACCTGCAACCTCCGGCAACCACCTGCAACCTCCAGGAACCGCACGGAAACCTTTGGCGGGGCACAAAGTCTCCAGAGGTTTCCGTTCAGGTTTCCTAAGTGGGACAGGGGCATAGAGTCATAGATAGAGTCATAGAGTGACACAGTGTGGAAACAATCCCTTCACTTCGGCCCAACTTGCCCACATCGACCAACGTCGCACCCACTCGAGTCTCACCTGCCTGCCTTTGGTCCATATCCCTCTAAACCTATCTTGCCACAGAAGGTTGTGGAGGCCAAGTCAATGGATATTTTTAAGGCAGAGATTGATAGATTAGTACAGGTGTCAGGGGTTATGGGGAGAAGGCAGGAGAATGGGGTTGAGAGGGAAGGATAGAGTTATAGACTGATACAGTATGAAAACAGGCCCTTCAGCCCAACTTGCCCACACCGGCCAACATGTCCAACCTACACTAGTCCCACCTCTCATCATTTGGTCCATATCCCTCCAAACCTGTCCTATCTATGTTCCTGTCTAACTATTACTTAAACGTTGGGATAGTCCCAGCCTCAACTACCTCCTCTGGCAGCTTGTTCCATACACCCACCACCCTTCGTGTGAAAAAGTTACCCCTCAGATTCCTATTAAATCTTTTCCCCTTCACCTTGAACCAATGTCCTCTGGTCCTCGATTCACCTACTCTGGGCAAGAGACTCTGTACATCCACCCGATCTATTCCTCTCATGATTTTATACACCCCTATAAGATCACCCCCTCATCCTCCTGCGCTCCAAGGAATAGAGACCCAGCCTGCTCAACCTCTCCCTATAGCTCACACCCTCTAGTCCTGGCAACATCCTTGTAAATCTTCTCTGAACCCTTTCAAGCTTGACAATATCTTTCCTATAACATGGTGCCCAGAACTGAACACAATATTCTAAATGCGGCCTCACCAACGTCTTATACAACTGCAACATGGCCTCCCAACTTCTATACTCGATACCTGACTGATGAAGGCCAAAGTGCCAGTTCCTCCATCCTACTGTCTTTCTCCTCGGTAGAAACAGAGTAGAAATACTCATTGAGGATTCCCTTTCCCCCTTATGTATTTATAAAATATTTTGGGATTGTCCTTAATGCCACCCATCAGAAGTATCTCCTGGCCCCTTTTCCCCCTTCTGATCTTTTTTGTTTACACCTCAGTTCACAAAACTCCTCCAGGGATGTACTTGATCCCAGATGCCTATACATGTCCCGTGCATCCTTCTAGTTTTTGGCCAATGCTTTAATTTCCCTCGCTCCCTTACATTCATCTGCTTTCCCCTTCACCCTGTGCAACAAAGAACTACACATACTGGTTTAAATCGAAGGTAGACACAAAATGCTGGAGTAACTCAGCGGGACAGGCAGCATCTCTGGAGAGAAGGAACGGATGACGTTTCGGGCCGAGACCCTTCTTCAGACTTCTTCAGCCCTTCACTCCAACGGGGACGTACATATCCTGAGTTTTCGCCAGCACACACTTTGAAAAACCATCCCACTTGGCCGATGTTCCTTTCCCCTCAAATAACCTGCTCCAGTCAACGTGAGCGAGACCTTCTCTCATGCCCCCAAAGTTGGCCTTAACCCAGTTGTGCATTTTAACACGTGGACCCTCTCCGTCCCGATCCATAACTACCTTAAACCTAATCGAACTGTGGTCACCGGTCCCGAAAGGCTTCTCCACACACACTTCATTAACTTGCCCTTCCCAATTTCCCAATACTAGATCCAGCGTTGCCCTCTCATGTGTGCGGGCTCCACACACAGCTTGAGGAAACTCTCCCGAACACTTTTGAGAAATTGCACCCCCCATTTAAACCCTTCACACGATGATTTTCCCAGTCTACATCGGGAAATCCCCGACTACTACAACCTTATTTGACCTGCAGCTGTCTGCAATCTCCCAGCACATTTTTTTTTCTTCTTTCCTGTTGACTATTCGGGGGTCTGTAGTACATCCCCAACAAGGTGATCGTCACTTTCCTGTTTCTCAGCTCCACCCATATAACCTCACTAGCCAAACTGTCCATAATGTCACCTCTGAACACAACCGTGACCTCCTCCTTAACCAACAATACAAACCCCCCCCCCTCTTTTTCCCTCACCCCTGAAGCTCCTGTATCCCGGGACATTGAGCTGCCAGTCCTGCCCCTCCCTTAACCAGGTTTCAGTCATGGCCACAACGTCCCAGTCGCTCAAACCTATCCATGCCCTAAGCTCATCTGCCTTGCCCGTCAGGCCCCTTGTATTAAAATACATGGTTTAAACTAACCCTCCTTCCTCGCTCTTTGCCTTTCACCTGCCTATTCTGTCCACTAACTTTTCCCACACCACCCTCCATACCAACTTCTAGTCTCTCACGTGCCTCTGTCCTACATGAGATCCCACACCCTGCCAATCTAGTTTAAACCTCCCCGTGTAGCATTAGCAAACCTTCCCGCCAGGATGTTGGCCCCCCTCGAGTTTAGGTGCAACCTGTCCCTTATCCAGAAATCTGAATCCCTGCCCCCTCCACCAACTCCTCAGCCACACATTCATTTCCCCAATCTTCCTATTCTTACCTTCACTAGCACGAGGTACTGGAAGCAATCCTGAGAATCACTACCCTGCAGGTCCTGCTTTTCATTCTTCTGCCCAATTCTGTAAATTCTTGTTGCAGAACCTCCTTCCTCTTCCGATCTATATCATTTGTGCCAACATGCACACCAACCTCCAGCTGCTCCCCCTCACTCTTGATGCTGTGCAGCGGCTCCAAGACATCCTGGACCCCGGCACCAGGGAGGCAACACACCATCCTTGAGTCCCGCCTGCTGCCGCAGAATCTCCTATCCGCACCTCTGACGATGGAGACTACCACCACTATGGCTCTGCCTGACATAGAAACATAGATTCAGATTCAGATTCAACTTTAATTGTCATTGTCCGTGTACAGTACAGAGACAACAACATGCATTTAGCATCTCCCTGGAAGAGCGACATAGAGTATGATTTGAATAAATATTTACATTAGCATATATACAGACATAGTGTTTTTCCTGTGGGAGGAGTGTCCGGGGGGGGGTGGGGGGGTGATTGGCAGTCACCGAGGTACGTTGTTGAGTAGAGTGACAGCCGCCGGGAAGAAGCTGTTCCTGGACCTGCTGGTCCGGCAACGGAGAGACCTGTAGCGCCTCCCGGATGGTAGGAGGGTAAACAGTCCATGGTTGGGGTGAGAGCAGTCCTTGGCGATGCTGAGCGCCCTCCGCAGACAGCGCTTGCTTTGGACAGACTCAATGCAGGGGAGCGAGGAACCGGTGATGCGTTGGGCAATTTTCACCACCCTCTGCAATGCCTTCCGGTCGGAGACAGAGGAGTTGCCATACCATACTGTGATGCAGTTGGTAAGGATGCTCTCGATGGTGCAGCGGTAGAAGTTCACCAGGATCTGAGGAGACAGATGGACCTTCTTCAGTCTCTTCAGGAAGAAGAGACGCTGGTGAGCCTTCTTGACCAGAGTTGAGGTATTGTGGGTCCAAGAGAGGTCATCGGAGATGTTAACACCCAGGAACCTGAAGCTGGAAACACGTTCCACCTCCGTCCCGTTAATGTGGATGGGGGTGTGCGTGCCGCCCCTGGACTTCCTGAAGTCTACAATGAGCTCCTTGGTCTTCTTGGAGTTAAGGGCCAGGTTGTTGTCAGCGCACCATGCTGCTAGGAGCTGGATCTCCTCCCTGTAGGCCGACTCATCGTTGTTGCTGATGAGGCCAATCACCGTTGTATCATCTGCATACATGATGATGGTGTTAGTACCATGTACAGGTGTGCAGTCATAGGTGAAGAGGGAGTAGAGGAGGGGGCTCAGCACACAGCTCTGTGGAACGCCGGTGTTCAGGGTGAGGGTTGAAGAGGTGTGCTTGTCTAACCTAACAGACTGTGGTCTGTTGGTTAGAAAGTCCAGTATCCAGTTGCAGAGGGAGGGGTCGATGCCCAGGTTACCGAGTTTGGTGATCAGTTTAGATGGTATAATGGTGTTGAATGCTGAGCTGTAATCGATGAACAGCATTCTTACGTAAGTGTCTCTGTTGTCGAGGTGGGGGAGGGCGGAGTGAAGTGCCGTTGAGATGGCATCCTCCGTACTCCTGTTCTTGCGGTAGGCAAACTGATAGGGATCCAGTGTGGGGGGTAGGCAGCTTTTGAGGTGTGCCAGGACCAGCCTCTCGAAGCACTTGGTGATGATGGGGGTAAGTGCAACTGGGCGGAAGTCGTTGAGGCTTGCCGCAGTGGAGTGTTTTGGCACTGGCACGATGGAGGTGGTTTTAAGGCACGTGGGGACAACTGCTTGGGCAAGTGACAGGTTGAAGATGTCAGTCCAGACGTCTGTCAGCTGCGCAGAACAGGCCCTGAGCACGCGCCCGGGGATGCCGTCAGGGCCAGCAGCCTTGCGTGCATTAGTCCTACTCAGTGCCACGTATACGTCGTAGGGGGTGAGTGTGAGGGGTTGGTGATCGGCAGGTAGCACAGCCTTGATGGCTGTCTCTAGATTGTCCCTGTCGAAGCGGCCATAGAAGTGGTTAAGCTCCTCAAGGAAGGAGGCGTCGCTGGATGTGGGGGTGGTGTTGGAGGGTCTGTAGTCCGTGATGGCCTGGATGCCTTGCCACATGCGTCGGGGGTCGGAGTTGTTGTTGAAGTGCTCCTCAATCCTGAGCTTATGGCAGTGCTTGGCCTTCTTGATGCCCCTCTTCAGGTTAGCCCTGGCTGAACTGTAGGCTCGAGCATCGCCTGACCTGAAAGCGGTGTCCCGTGCTTTCAGCAGTAGCCTGACCTCGCTGTTCATCCATGGCTTCTGATTCGGGAATATGGTCACCTGTTTGAGGGAGGTGACACTATTGATGGTGGAGTTTATAAAGTCCAGAACAGAGGATGTGTAGGAATCAATGTCCGTGTGGGAGTCAAGGGTGGCCTGGGCTGCAAACGCCTTCCAGTCAGTGTTTCCAAAACACTGCTGAAGTGTGAAGTCCGCTTCCTCTGACCAGACTTTAACTGTCCTCACAGTTGGTTTAACCCGTCTGATGAGTGGGGAGTACTTAGGGAGCAGGAACAATGAGACGTGATCAGACTCACCAAGGTGGGGGAGGGGGGTGGCTTTGTAAGCTTCAGCCATGTTGGTGTAGACTTTGTCCAGTGTCTTGTCTACTCTAGTGGGGAAGGAGACATGTTGGTGGAATTTGGGGAGTACAGTCTTCAGGTTAGAGTGATTGAAGTCACCCGCAACAATGAAGGCTGCCTCGGGGTTGTGCGTCTGTTGATTGCTAATGAAAGTATGCAGCTCTTTCATTGCAAGCTTGGCATTAGCATAGAAAACATAGACAATAGGTGCAGGAGTAGGCCATTCGGCCCTTCGAGCCTGCACCGCCATTCAATATGATCATGGCTGATCATCCAACTCAGTATCCTGTACCTGCCTTCTCTCCATACCCCCTGATCCCTTTAGCCACAAGGGCCACATCTAACTCCCTCTTAAATATAGCCAATGAACTGGCCTCAACTACCTTCTGTGGCAGAGAATTCCAGAGATTCACCACTCTGTGTAAAAAATGTTTTCCTCATCTCGGTCCTAAAAGATTTCCCCCTTATCCTTAAACTGTGACCCCTTGTTCTGGACTTCCCCAACATCGGGAACAATCTTCCTGCATCTAGCCTGTCCAACCCCTAAAGACCTGATCATATTCCTGCTAACCTGCTCCTGGAGATAGGTTATGGAGTCATAGAGTGATACAGTGTGGAAACAGGCCCTTCGTCCCATCTTGCCCACACCGGCCCACATGTCCCAGCTACACTAGTCCCACCTCTCATCATTTGGTCCATATCCCTCCAAACCTGTCCTATCCATGTACCTGTCTAACTGTTTCTTAAACATTGGGATAGTCCCAGCCTCAACTACCTCAACCACCTCCTGTGGCAGCTTGTTCCATACATCCATACTAGTTTTGAAGAGAGAGTTAGATATAGCTCTAACGGAATCAAGGGATATGGGGAAAAAGCAGGAACGGGGTAATCATTTTGGATGATCAGCCATGATCATATTGAATGGCGGTGCTGGCTTGAAGGGCCGAATGGCCTCCTCCTGCACCCATTGTCTATGTATCTATCCACCACCCTTTGTGGTCCACATATAAATAACACGACTCCCCACCATTAGATTCCAACCTGTAGCTCACACCTACTACTCTCTGTTTAAAACCACTGGCACCTCTCAACATTGTATGGATTAATATAAACCCTGTTGGGCCATTTATTTGGAAAAATCATTCTTCCTGCATTGTTTGATCAGTATCTTTGCAATACTGTGGCGAGTAGGCAGCCCTCATGTGCTCTGGTTATCCCCAGATGTGTGAACTGGGACGTCAAGATCCCGTATCCTTCAATCTCAAGCTGGTGACTGACAATAGACAATAGACAATAGACAATAGGTGCAGGAGTAGAGGCCATTCGGCCCTTCGAGCCAGCACCGCCATTCAATGTGATCATGGCTGATCATCCCCAATCAGTACCCCGTTCCTGCCTTCTCCCCATATCCCCTGACTCCGCTATTTTTAAGAGCCCTATCTAGCTCTCTCTTGAAAGCATCCAGAGAACCTGCCTCCACCGCCCTCTGAGGCAGAGAATTCCACAGACTCACCACTCTCTGTGAGAAAAAGTGTTTCCTCGTCTCCGTTCTAAATGGCTTACTCCTTATTCTTAAACTGTGTGTGGCCCCTGGTTCTGGACTCCCCCAACATCGGGAACATGTTTCCTACCTCTAGTGTGTCCAAGCCCTTAACAATCTTATATGTTTCAATGAGATACCCTCTCATCCTTCTAAACTCCAGAGTGTACAAGCCCAGCTGCTCCATTCTCTCAGCATATGACAGTCCCGCCATCCCGGGAATTAACCTTGTGAACCTACGCTGCACTCCCTCAATAGCAAGAATGTCCTTCCTCAAATTAGGGGACCAAAACTGCACACAATACTCCAGGTGTGGTCTCACTAGGGCTCTGTACAACTGCAGAAGGACCTCTTTGCTCCTATATATATAGACCTACTGAAATGACACAGAGTAACGCAGCAAGGCCTAGGACAGAATGGGAATGGGAATGGGAGTTCAAATGTTTGGCAACCGGGAGATCCCCACGTAGAGAGCGTTCAGCGAAACGATCGCCCAGTCTGCGCTCGGTCTCGCTGGTATATAGGAGCCCGCACTGACAGAAGCAGATACAGTAGATGAGGTTGGAGGAGGTGCAAGTTGAACCTCTATACCACTGTTCCGAAGAAGGGTCTTGACCCGAAACATCACCCTTTCCTTCTCTCCACAGATGCTGCCTGTCACCCTGAGTTACTCCAGCACTTTGTGTCTATCTTCGGTGTAAACCAGCATCTGCAGTTCCTTCCTGCATTGGATGCGTTATATCTGGACTTCCAGAAGCCTTTCGACAAGGTCCCACATAAGAGATTAGTATACAAACTTAAAGCACACGGTATTGGGGGTTCAGTATTGATGTGGATAGAGAACTGGTTGGCAGACAGGAAGCAAAGAGTAGGAGTAAACGGGTCCTTTTCACAATGGCAGGCAGTGACTAGTGGGGTACCGCAAGGCTCAGTGCTGGGACCCCAGCTATTTACGATATATATTAATGATCTGGATGAGGGAATTGAATGCAACATCTCCAAGTTTGCGGATGACACGAAGCTGGGGGGCAGTGTTAGCTGTGAGGAGGATGCTAGGAGGCTGCAAGGTGACTTGGATAGGCTGGGTGAGTGGGCAAATGCATGGCAGATGCAGTATAATGTGGATAAATGTGAGGTTATCCACTTTGGTGGCAAAAACAGGAAAGTAGACTATTATCTGAATGGTGGCCGATTAGGAAAAGGGGAGATGCAACGAGACCTGGGTGTCATGGTACACCAGTCATTAAAAGTAGGCATGCAGGTGCAGCAGGCAGTGAAGAAAGCAAATGGTATGTTAGCATTCATAGCAAAAGGATTTGAGTATAGGAGCAGGGAGGTTCTACTGCAGTTGTACAGGGTCTTGGTGAGACCACACCTGGAGTATTGCGTACAGTTTTGGTCTCCTAATCTGAGGAAAGACATTCTTGCCATAGAGGGAGTACAGAGAAGGTTCACCAGACTGATTCCTGGGATGTCAGGACTTTCATATGAAGAAAGACTGGATAGACTCGGCTTGTACTCGCTAGAATTTAGAAGATTGAGGGGGGATCTTATAGAAACTTACAAAATTCTTAAGGGGTTGGACAGGCTAGATGCAGGAAGATTGTTCCCGATGTTGGGGAAGTCCAGAACAAGGGGTCACAGTTTAAGGATAAAGGGGAAATCTTTTCGGACCGAGATGAGAAAAACATTTTTCACACAGAGAGTAGTGAATCTGTGGAATTCTCTGCCACAGAAGGTAGTTGAGGCCACAGTTCATTGGCTATTTTTAAGTTTGAGTTAGATGTAGCCCTTGTGGCTAAAGGGATCAGGGGGTATGGAGAGAAGGCAGGTACAGGATACTGAGTTGGATGATCAGCCATGATCATATTGAATGGCGGTGCAGGATCGAAGGGCCGAATGGCCTACTCCTGCACCTATTGTCTATGTTTCTATGTTCCTACACATGTTGAGGCCCATCATTGGTCCCCGCGCTCCCTCCAGTGGCCACACAGGCAAACTGCAGTCCTGTACTGCACTGGACACCACTGCCAGCTCCAATGGATGGAACCACAACCTCGCACTCTAATCTTGTTTCTCTCTCCACAGATGATTGTCCTGCATGGAGTTGCCAGCAGTTTCACCGTGGCGCGCCGCCAGAGACCCGGGTTACATTCTGACAACGGGCGCTGTCTGTATGGAGTTTGCACGCTTCCCCCCGTGACTGCGTGGGTTTTCTCCAGGTGCATGATTTTATGCATGATTTTATACACCTCTATAAGATCACCCCTCATCCTCCTGTGCTCCAAGGAATAGACACCCAGCCTGCTCAACCTCTCCCTAGAGCTCACACACACCCTCTAGTCCTGGCAACTCACACCCAGGCACTGCACACTGTACTCCACCAGCCAACGTCCGCACACATGTCACGTCTGCTTGAAGGTGGACAAAAATGCTGGAGAAACTCAGCGGGTGCAGCAGCATCTACGGAGCGAAGGAAATAGGCGACGTTTCGGGCCGAAACCCTTCTGTCACGTCTGCTTGCCCTCTTCCACGTTAGGGCCTGTCCCACATAGGCTATTTTCTAGGCGACTAGGCAGTCGGGATGTCACCTGTATGGTCGTGAGTCGTCTCCTCAGTTGCCCAAAGAGTCGTAGAAACATAGACAATAGGTGCAGGAGGAGGCCATTCAACCCTTTCGAGCCAGCACCGCCATCCATTGTGATCTTGGCTGATCGTCCCCTATCAATAACCCGTGCCTGCCTTCTCCCCATACCCCTTGACTCCACCAGCCCCTAGAGCTCTATCTAACTCTCTCTTAAATCCATCCAGTGACTTGGCCTCCAATGGCCTCTGTGGCGGGGAATTCCACAAATTCATAGTCGTAACGTCTTTCTGGTAGCCGCTGGATTTTCAACATGTTCAAAAATGTTCGCCGACAGTGGGCGGCAGTGGGCTCGACTCCAATGAGCGCAGCTTGACTTCTCCTGCCGTACTGTAGGTGCTGCCGTACGTTGTCGCCGGTGCTGACTTCGGTGGAATAGCATTGGCGGTTACTGACGTCCACTGGTGACTGAATTGTCTTCCGTTGTCACCGGCAGGGTCGTGGCTTGTCGCGGGGTGGACGTGGGTTGACCGGTTGTCCCCTGTGTGGTCGTAGGTGGACGTCCTAATGGGTCGCCTGTTGTCGGTAGCTCGCCGTGGCTTGGCGTCGACTAGCCGGGAGGTTGTTGTAGACGGTGTCGTAGAGGGGGGTCCAGTCGCGACCCGCTACGACCATGACAGTCGCCGAAAAAATCACCTATGTGGGACAGGCCCTTTACAGGATTGCTTTTGCTCCTATATATTGGCTAATTACAGGTTGCCAATGTTATTGGATTCCACCTCCCCCGCCCCCTCCCCGCAGGAGTTCCCTATCACTACTTCAAAGCCAAAAACCACAAAAGTGCCGGAGTAACTCATCGGGTCGAGCAGCACCTGTGGGGACCACGCTAAGGCAACGTTTCAGATCGGGCTTGTCCACTCTGGAGTTTAGAAGGATGAGAGGGCATCTCATTGAAACATATAAGACTGTTAAGGGGTTTGGACACGCTAGAGGCAGGAAAGATGTTCCCCATGTTGGGGGAGTCCAGAACCAGGGGCCACGCACAGTTTAAGAATAAGGGGTGAGCCATTTAGAACGGAGATGAGGAAACACTTTTTCTCACAGAGAGTTGTGAGTCTGTGGAATTCTCTGCCTCAGAGGGCGGTGGAGGCGGGTTCTCTGGATGCTTTCAAGAGAGAGCTAGATAGGGCTCTTAAAAATAGCGGAGTCAGGGGATATGGGGAGAAGGCAGGAACGGGGTACTGATTGGGGATGATCAGCCACGATCACATTGAATGGCGGTGCTGGCTCGAAGGGCCGACTCCTGCCCCTATTGTCTATTGGTTTATTTAAGTTATTTTTAATTATTATTAATACACATAGGGTGGTGGTGGGTGTGTGGACCCCACTGCCTGGGGTGGTGGTGGGTTTGTGGACCCCACTGCCTGGAGTGGTGGTGGAGGCAGATACAGAGGCATGTTCGACACGGACATAGTGGGCTCCTGTGCTGTAGTGTTCTATGTTACATAGAAACATAGACAATAGGTGGAGGAGGAGGCCATTCGGCCCTTCGAGCCAGCACCGCCATTCATTGTGATCATGGCTGATCGTCCCCAATCAATAACCCGTGCCTGCCTTCTCCCCATATCCCTTCTCCACTAGCCCCTAGAGCTCTATCTAACTCTCTCTTAAATCCATCCAGTGATTTGGCCTCCACTGCCCTCTGTGGCAGGGAATTCCACAAATTCACAACTCTCTGGGTGAAAACGTTTTTTTCTCGCCTCAGTCTTAAATGGCCTCCCCTTGATTCTAAGACTCTATGTTGTGTTGCTTGTTCAAGAGTCGGAGCCATTGAGGACAGGGGCGACAGAACAACACACAGGCAGGGAATGTCAGTGACACGGCACAACAACTGTGGGTCATGTCCTGTTGGCACCGTTCCCATCGTAACCCACGCACCACTCGCTTCAGGAGATTTAAATAAATTCCAATCTGCGCATCACTCTGATAATTCCCCGATTGAAGGATTTAGAGATGTTTGGATTTACACACGACAGGGTTACATTGTTGTGGTACAAATAACTCTCAGAGGGAGGCGATCAGAGAACAAAGCAGTGGAGACACAGGCTGGGGTAGAGAGAGAGAGGGGGGGCAGAGAGAGAGGGGGGGCAGAGAGAGAGAGGGGGGGCAGAGAGAGAGGGGGGGCTAAGAGAGAGGGGGGCAGAGAGAGAGGGGGGGGCAGGCAGAGAGAGGGGGGGCGGAGAGAGGGAGGGGGGCAGAGAGAGAGAGAGGGGGGGAAGAGGGAGAGGGGGGGGCAGAGAGAGAGAGGGGGGGGGGGCAGAGAGAGAGGGGGGGCTAAGAGAGAGGGGGGCAGAGAGAGAGGGGGGGCAGGCAGAGAGAGGGGGGGCAGAGAGAGGGGGGGGGCAGAGAGAGAGAGGGGGGGGAAGAGGGAGAGGGGGGGAAGAGGGAGAGGGGGGGCAGAGAGAGAGGGGGGGCAGAGGGAGAGGGGGGGGGCAGAGGGAGAGGGGGGGGCAGAGGGAGAGGGGGGGGGCAGAGGGAGAGGGGGGCAGAGGGAGAGGGGGGGCAGAGGGAGAGGGGGGGTAGAGGGAAAGAGGGGGAGGGGGGGGGCAGAGAGGGGGGGCAGAGAGGGGGGGGCAGAGAGGGGGGGGGCAGAGGGAGAGGGGGGGAGAGGGCAGAGGGAGAGGGGGGGGGGCAGAGAGGGGGGGGCAGAGAGGGGGGGGCAGAGAGGGGGGGGCAGAGAGGGGGGGGCAGAGAGGGGGGGGGCAGAGAGGGGGGGGGGGCCAGAGGGAGAGGGGGGGCGAGAGAGGGGGGGGCAGAGAGGGGGGGGCAGAGAGGGGGGGGCAGAGAGGGGGGGGCAGAGAGGGGGGGGCAGAGGGAGAGGGGGGGTAGAGGGAAGAGGGAGAGGGGGGGGCAGAGAGGGGGGGGGGCAGAGAGGGGGGGGGCAGAGAGGGGGGGGGGCAGAGAGGGGGGGGGGCAGCGAGAGGGGGGGGGGCAGAGAGGGGGGGGCAGAGAGGGGGGGGGCAGAGAGGGGGGGGCAGAGAGGGGGGGGCAGAGAGGGGGGGGGAGAGGGCAGAGAGAGAAAAAGAGAAAGAAAGGAGAGGGGAACTTCTTCTTCTTGTGTACGGCGTGCACAGCCTAAAGTTGTCGGCCAACTTGTTCTATTTGATCTTATTTGACTGTGCACGGCAGGTTGATTGCATTCGTTGAAACAGGGCGGGCCACGTGAAGGTTGCAATCTCCCACCCCAGAGGGGGAGCTGGGGGAGAGAGAAAAGGGGATGGGGAGAGAGAGGGAGAGACAGAGACAGAGAGGGAGGCAGAGGCAGAGAGGGAGAGAGGGAGAGAGGAAGAGAGAGAGAAGGGGAGAGGGAGAGAGAGGGAGAGAGAGATGGAGAGAGAGAGAGAGGCAGAGAGAGGGAGAGAGAGACAGAGGGGGAGAGGGGGAGAGAGAGAGAAGGGGATGGGGAGAGAGAGAGAGAGAGAGACAGAGGCAGAGAGAGGGAGAGAGGGAGATAGAGAGAGGAAGGGCAAGGGAGAGAGTGAGTGAGATCCCAGAGCCATTGAACATTACGTTGGTTTATGGGTCCCCCAGTCACCGATGCCACCCTCATTGGGATTCCGCTTCCCCAGTTTCACTGCAAGATCGTTCAAAGTCCAATACCCTAGACACTCTCTCCCACACGAAGTGGTGTGCCCGGTGGTGCAGCGGGTAGAGCTGCTGCGTTACAGCGCCAGGGACCCCCGGGTTCGATCCCGACCACGTTCTCCCTCTGTGCGACTGCGTGGGTTTTCTCCGGGTGCTCCGGTTTCCTCCCACACTCCGAGGACGTACAGGTTTGTCGGTTCGTTGTCCCTAGTGTGTGTAAAGATAGTGCTGGTGTACGGGGGGGGGGGGGGGTTGCTGGCCGGCGCGGACTCGATGGGCCAAAGGGCCTGTTTCCGCGCTGTATCTCTACAGTCCAATGTAAAGTCTGAAGAGTGGGCGCTGGGCAGGACAGCAGATGCCCGCCTGGGGCCCCGTGTGTGTGTGTGTGTGTGTGAGGGCCTGTCCCACTTGAGCACCATTTGCGCGTCAGGCGGATGGCGTACGAAGATTTTGTGCATCCCTAAATCCTGGGGCGCCGCGCGTCACGGCCCAGGTCACCACGTACCATGCGCGCGGCACAACGGGCGCGTCGTGACGCATAAATTACGTGCAAATGATGCCCAAGTGGGCCAGGCCCTTGCACGTAATTTGCGCGTCATCGTGTGAGCGTGTGATGACAGATGGGGTGTAAGGCGACCGCTCGCTGACTACAGCCATAGAAACATAGACAATAGGTGCAGGAGTAGAGGCCATTCGGCCCTTCGAGCCTGCACCGCCATTCAATATGATCATGGCTGATCATCCAACTCAGTATCCTGTACCTGCCTTCTCTCCATACCCCCTGATCCCTTTAGCCACAAGGGCCACATCTAACTCCCTCTTAAATATAGCCAATGAACTGTGGCCTCAACTACCTTCTGTGGCAGAGAATTCCACAGATTCACCACTCACTGTGTGAAAAATGTTTTTCTCATCTCGGTCCTAAAAGATTTCCCCCTTATCCTTAAACTGTGACCCCTTGTCCTGGACTTCCCCAACATCGGGAACAATCTTCCTGCATCTAGCCCGTCCAACCCCTTAAGAATTTTGTGCGTTTCTATAAAATCCCCCCTCAATCTTCTAAATTCTAGCGAGTACAAGCCGAGTCTATCCAGTCTTTCTTCATTTGAAAGTCCTGACATCCCAGGAATCAGTCTGGTGCAATGGTTTAATTCTGTGAATTTTCTAACATAAATACTGTATGTTCCATCTTCAGTAATGTACATTGATCAACAGTATGTTACACAGTTCACACGGCCCTGGTGGCACAGTGGTAGAGTCGCTGCCTCACAGCGCCAGGGTCCCAGGTTCGATCCTGACCACGGGTGCTGTCTGTACGAAATGTGTGCCTTCTCCCCGTGGGGTTTCCCCCCCGAAATCTTCGGTCTCCTCCCAGGCTCCAAAGACGCGTAGGTTGTGTCTGCAGATGGGAACTGCAGATGCTGGTTTAAATCGAAGGTAGACACAAAATGCTGGAGTAACTCAGCGGGACAGGCAACATCTCTGGAGAGAAGGGATGGGCGACGTTTCAGGTCGAGACCCTTCTTCAGACTTCTTCTTCTTCTGAAGGGCCCCGACCCAAAACGTTGCCCGTTCCTTCTCTCTAGAGATGCTGCCTGTCCCGCTGAGTTACTCCAGCATTTTGTGTCTACCTCAGGTTTGTAGGTTAATTGGCTTGGTGTAATGGTTAAACCTGTCCCTAGTGTGTGTGTGTGTGTGTGTGTGGGATGGTGCTAGCATATGGGGATCGAAAGCCCAGTGCAGACTCGGTGGGCCGAAGGGCCTGTTTCCGCGCTGTATCTCTGGAATAAACTAAACAAACCTAATCGAGACTGTGAGCCGGGGTTGTGGAACCAGGGGATGGGATCAGTGGAGCTACCAGCAGGTTTACAGCTAGAGTCAAGAGAGTTCATGTGTTTCAGGCTGAGACTCAGCAGGTTCGATTCCCCCGCCCTCTCATCGCACCCGCTCAAAAATTAATGAAAAATTAATGATACGACTTGTTGTAATAATAAAAAAAGTAAATTAAAATTTGCTGGGATATTACAAAGAATAACATGGAGTGGTCTGGAAAATCCCTCGCCCTCTTCCCTCCCGCCTCCACAAGGGACCGTGTCCCTCCCGCTCCTGTCCGAAAGGACAAACAGACAACCCGACACGGTGGCCCAGCGGTAGAGTTGCCGCCTCACAGCACCACGGACCCAGGTTCGAACTCCGGCCTCGGGTGCTGTCTGCGTGGAGTTTGCGCGTTTCCCCCAGTGACCGTGTGGGTTTTCTCCAGGTGCTCCAGTTTCCTCCCACACCTCAAAGATGTTCAAGGTCGTTGGCTAATTTAGCAACGAATTCTGCAAATTGAGGATAGAAATGGCGCTCGAGTGACCGCTGGTCGGCGCGGACACGGTGGGCCGAAGGGCCCGTATCCTCGCTGTATCTCTGAACTATATTGAACTAAGTGTCGGGAGCAGATGATGAGGTGGGGGGAGATAACCAGTGAGTGAACGGGAGAATGGTTAGCACAGACTCGGTGGGCCGAATGGCCTGTTTCCACGCTGTACCTCGAAACTAAACAGAAGGCCTGCAACTTCACAATCAGTTCCATGTTCTGAGTTGACACTTGAAAGCTGAACTTCATCCCGTACCAAGTCCAATTCCTTGCTTCTTGCTTTCCGCAGAGGCAGACGTCGACTCGCGGCCTGGTTTCTCCAGCCGTGCAGCTTTCGCACTGTTGCCGTCACTGTGTGCGTGAGCTGAGAGTCCTGGTGTGTGTGTGTCCCCCCCTCACCCCCCCCCCCCCCACCAGGGCAGGGAGTAGCTGGCGGAGGAGGATGGGGAGGATGACCACCAACAGATGGGCGGGAGTCTGTCGGTCAGCTCAGCTCAGCCAGGGACGAGCGGGGGGGAGACGGTGGGGGTGGGGGCCAGATTCCGGGGACAGGGCTCCATGGTGACGGCCACTCCCATTCCACTGCGCGCCGTGGGCATGGAGGTCACCTCTGTCCACTTGTCCTTCTCCGGATCGTAGCACTCCACGCTGTTGAGGAATCCATGCTGGCTAAATCCACCTGCGCCGTGCGGAGAGGATCACATTGCAAACGTTAATACAGGTACTTGGAAAATAAACACGAGGAAAATATAATGGTGAGAACAGTATTCAAACTGGTCAGAATGTCATAGGAGCAGAATTAGGCCGTTCGGCCCATCAAGTCTACTCCGCCATTCAAACATGGCTGATCTTGTATTCACTGGAATTTAGAAGGATGAGAGGGTGGAGCCTTATAGAGACGTATACAATTATAAAAGAACTGGACAAGCTAGATGCAGGAAACATTTTCCCAATGTTGGGCGAGTCCAGAACCAGGGGCCACAGTCTAAGAATAAAGGGGAGGCCATTTAAAACTGAGATGAGAAAAAAACGTTTTCACCCAGAGTGTTGTGAATTTGTGGAATTCCCTGCCACAGAGGGCAGTGGAGGCCAAGTCACTGGATGGATTTAAGAGAGAGTTAGATAGAGCACTAGGGGCTAGAGGAATCAAGGGATATGGGGAGAAGGCAGGCACGGGTTATTGATTGTGGAAGATCAGCCATAATCACAATGAATGGCAGTGCTGGCTCGAAGGGCTGAGTGGCCTCCTCCTGCACTGTTTTCTATGTTTCTATCTATCTCTCCCTCCTAAACCCATTCTCCAACCTTCTCCCCATATCCCCTGACACCCGCACTAATCAAGAATCTATCTACCGCTGCCTGAAAAATACACAATGACTTGTCCTCCATAGTCTTCTGTTGCAAAGAATTCCACAGTTTCGTCACCTTCGGGTAGAAGGTACAGGAGCCTGAAGACTGCAACGTCCAGGTTCAGGAATAGCTACTTCCCCACAGCCATCGGGCTATTAAACTCAACTCATACAAAACTCTGAACATTCATAGCCCATTATCTGTTTATTTGCATTTTATCTGTTTATTTATTCATGTGTGTATATATTTATATAATGGTAATGTTCTGTCGTCATGCCTACTATATTCTCTGTATAAACTCTCTTGAATCTTGACAAAAGAAATTCCTCCTCATCTCCTTCCTGAGGTGTCCAGAGGGCCATTAATTTAGTTTTATTATGGTCACCTGTACCGAGGTACAGTGGAAGGCTCTGTTGTTGGGTGCTATCCAGTCAGCAGATGGAGTGTGTACATGTCTCCAATCGAGCCGTCCACAGTGTACAGATACAGGATAAAGGGAATAACGTTGAAGTCCAGTGAAGTCAATTAAAGATAGTCTCGCTGATCTGCAGGCTAATAAAGGTAGACAAAAATGCTGGAGAAACTCAGCGGGTGAGGCAGCATCTCTGGAAAGATGGAATAGGCGACGTTTCGGGTCGAGACCCTTCTAATAAAAGTGTTTCACTGTACCTTGGTACACGCGATTATAAACAAACCGTTGGCACGTTGGGTGAAGGGGGCCGGGCGAGGAGAAGGACGATAGTTCACGCGGACTGCAATGGGCCTTTGTGCCCTGGCTCCAACTGGGACTGTAAAATACACTCTAGCACGTAGACTCAGTGGGCTGCCTCTAACTACTTATTTTACTTGACAATACTGAAAGGATGTATACATTTCTTCATTCAAACAGTGGCTAGTACAGTAGAGGTCCCTGGCTCACACCCCAATTTTGGTTTAGTTTAGAGGCACAGCGCGGAAACAGGCCCTTCGGCCCACCGAGTCCGTGCCGACCCTCTATCCCACACACACACACCAGGGACAATTGTACACTTATCCCAAGCCAATTAACCTTCCGAGTGTGGGAGGAAACCCGTGGATCTCGGGGAAAACCCAGGCAGGTCACGGGGGGGGGGGGGGGAACGTACGGACAAGCGCCCATAGTCGGGGTCGAACCCGGGCCCCTGGCGCTGTGAGACGCTGTAAGGGAGGATGTGTATAGCGGGGATAGACACAAAATGCTGGAGTAACTCAGCGGGACAGGCAGCATCTCGGGAGAGAAGGAATGGGTGACGTTTCCGGGGGGTCGAGACCCTTCTTCAATGTAGCGAGGTTGCAGGCTGTTTTATGGTCATGACTACAGAGGCAGCAGAGTAACGTCATGTATGACGTGCATCGTATGTCATGCAGGATGGACGTCATGTATGATGGGCGCCATGTATGATGGATGTATGATGGGTGTCATGTATGATGGGCATCAAGTATGATGGGCATCATGTATGATGTAGTCATGTTTGATGGACATCATGTATGATGGGTATCATGTATGATGTAGTCATGTATGATGGGCGTCATGCATGTCCCATTGCTGATGAGTGCAGCTCTTACCCAAGACGTAGATCTTCCGCTGAAAAGCCGTCATCCCCATGGCACTGCGACTGTGCTTCATGCTGCCAACGCATTCCCAGCGTTCCCCATCGATGCAGTAACGTTCCACAGATGAAACCTGCTCCTGGCCATTGTAGCCCCCGGCAACATAGATATAATGGCCCAGGGTGACCACACCTAGAGAGAGGTGGACACTGGTCAAGGAGAGGTGGTACATGTGTCTTAAACGTTGGGATAGTCCCAGCCTCAACTACCTCCTCTAGCAGCTTGTTCCATGCACCCACCACCCTTTGTGTGGAAAAAGTTACCCCTCAGATTCCTTTTTTTTTTAATTTATTTTTTTTAAAATTTATTTAAAAAATATTTTTATTAGAAGTATGGTAAGTTACAATAATACACAACACATATGTCTTAATACATTTTTTTGTACCGCTTCATTTTTTAAGCTTTAAGAAAAAGATAGAAGTAAAGGAAGTAAGGAAAGTGCGCAAGAGTCGTGAAGGTGCAGGAGAGTGTTGAGAAAAAAAGCCCCTTAGAAAAGAAGTTAGAGAAGGAAGTAAAGAAAGAGAGAAAGTAGACCCTAGAAAAGAAGGAAAAAGAAAGGAGAAACAATCGCTCTATTATAACATTAAACTCCGCAGAAAGGGAACTACCAACCAAGTCTGTTTTTGTTGTTTTACCCCCCGTTGCCAGATCCTGGTACCATTTATTTATTTATTTTTTGAAATTACTATTGCACCTCATGCTTGTAATAGTTCCAAAAACGTAGACCACGTCTTTTGGAATTGGTCTGCTTTGCCTGCTAAGAGGAATCTCATCTCTTCCAGATGTAGTGTTTCAAACATATCTGATATCCACATTTTTATTGTTGGTGTGGGCGCATTTTTCCAGAATTTAAGTATAAGCTTTTTCCCCCTCAGATTCCTATT
Source organism: Amblyraja radiata (assembly GCF_010909765.2). Lineage (NCBI taxonomy): Eukaryota > Metazoa > Chordata > Chondrichthyes > Rajiformes > Rajidae > Amblyraja > Amblyraja radiata. The sequence continues at coordinate 28,832,568 of NC_045984.1, read as the reverse complement.
ACATTTTTTGCCACTTCAACTTAAACCTATGTCGCCTGGTCCTCGATTCCCCCGACTCTGGGCATCTTCCCGATCTATTCCTCTCGTGTTTTATGCAAGATTCCAGCATCTGCTATTCCTGGAGTCTATAACCTTCCTACCCTTATACATTCCAAGTATTGAGCTGAAGGCCAACATTCCAATATCCCTGAAGTGGTCGACGTAAGACTCTATCCAAGCCTGTCACTATTCTATACGTTTCAATGATATCCCCCCCCCCCCTCATCCTTCTAAACTCCAGCGAGTACAGGCCCAGTGCCGTCAAACGCTCGTCATATGTTTAACCCACTCATTCCTGGAATCTTTCTTGTAAACCTCCTCTGGACCCTCTCCAGAGCCAGCACATCCTTCCTCAGATACAGGGCCCAAAATTGCTCACAATATTCCAAATGCGGCCTTATAGAGCCTTAGCAATGCATCTCTGTTTTTGTATACAAGCCCTCTCGAAATAAATGACAATAGACAATAGACAATAGGTGCAGGAGTAGGCCATTCGGCCCTTCGAGCCAGCACCGCCATTCAATGTGATCGTGGCTGATCATCCCCAATCAGTACCCCGTTCATGCCTTCTCCCCATATCCCCTGACTCCGCTATCGTTAAGAGCCCTATCTCTCTCTCTGTTGAAAGCATGCTAGCATGGAGTTTGCTTTCTTTACTACCGATACGACTTGCAGATTAACCATTTGGGAATCATGCACCAGAGCTCCCAAGCCCCTTTGCTCCTCCGATTACTGGATTCTCTCCCCATTTAGAACACAGTCTGTGCCTTTATTCCTACCACCACCACCACCACAGGTTGCTCCACTATATTCAATCTGCCACTTCTCCTTGACTGCTCTCCGTATTCTCATCTCCGCCAACAGCCGCCCGTTTATTCCCCCCCCCACCAACGTTGCAAGGCGAGCCTCACCCGCTCCGCTCCGCACGGTCCCCATGGGGGTGACGGAGCTCCACGTGTCTCTTTCAGGGCAGTAACGTTCCACGCTGCGCAAACGCTCGTCCCCGTCAAACCCGCCGACCACGTAGAGCAGCCCGCTCCACACCGCCACCCCAGCCGCTATTCGCCGGCTCTGCATCGGCGCTATAGCTGTCCACCGGTTTGTTTCAGGGTCGTACCTACAGGTGAAGCCGTGAGAGAAGGCACAGACACATATCAATAGACAATAGACAATAGGTGCAGGAATAGGCCATTCGGCCCTTCGAGCCAGCACCGCCATTCACTGTGATCATGGCTGATCATCCCCAATCAGTACCCCGTTCCTGCCTTCTCCCCATATCCCTTGACTCCGTTATTTTTAAGAGCCCTATCTAGCTCTCTCTTGAAAGCATCCAGAGAATTGGCCTTCACTGCCCTCTGAGTCAGAGAATTCCACAGACTCACCACTCTCTGTGAGAAAAAGTGTTTCCTCGTCTCCGTTCTAAATGGCTTACTCCTTATTCTTAAACTGTGGCCCCTGGTTCTGGACTCCCCCAACGTCGGGAACATGTTTCCTGCCTCTAGCGTGTCCAATCCCTTAATAATCTTATATGGTTCAATAAGATACCCTCTCATCCTTCTAAATTCCAGTGTATACAAGCCCAGCCGCTCAATATATGACAGTCCCGCCATCCCGGGAATTAGCCTGGTGAACCTATGCTGCACTCCCGCACAGCATGGAATCAGGCCCTTCAGCCCATCGAGTCCAGTGCCGTTCAGTTTATGATGTGGCAACTCTGCAGCTTGCTGTTCAGAAGAGGATGTCTTGTACTGATTTAGTTTAGCTTACTTTAGAGTTACTGTGCCAAATCAGGCCCTTCAGCCCATCGAGTCCGCACCGACCAGCGATCCCCGCACACTAACACCATCCTACAAACACCCACATATAACAATTACAGCACGGAAACAGGCCATCTCGACCCTTCTAGTCCATGCCGAACAGTTACTCTCACCTAGTCCCATATACCTGCACTCAGACCATAACCCTCCATTCCTTTCCCGTCCATATACCTATCCAATTTATTTTTAAATGATAAAATCGAACCTGCCTCCACCACTTCCACTGGAAGCTCATTCCACACAGCTACCACTCTCTGAGTAAAGAAGTTCCCCCTCATGTTACCCCTAAACTTCTGTCCCTTATTTTTCAAATCTTTTGTTGCGTGCTAACCAGTCAGCAGAAAGACAATACGCGATTACTATCGATTCATTACAGTATGTAGATACATGATAAGAGAATTACGTTCCATGCAAGGTTTAGCGGGAAAAGTCCGATCAAGGATAGTCCGAGGGGCACCAATGTGGTAGATATAGTTCAGCGCTGCTCTCTGGTTGTGCTGGGATGATTCTCTTCCCTAGTTCCAGAGATACGGCGTGGAAACAGGCCCTTTGGCCCAACGAGTCGGCACCGACTTGCAATCACCCCGTAACTAGATCTATCCTACACACTAGAGACAATTTACAGAAGCCCATTAACCTACAAGCCCGCACGTTTGTGGAGCATGGGAGGAAACCGGAGCACCCGGAGAAAACCCACGCGGTCACAGGGAGAACGTACGATGAGATGGATTAGGGATTAGTTATTGGACATCAGGCACAGTGGCGTAGGTGTGAGCTGCTCTGTATTGGCGAGACCAAGCGCAGGCCCGGCGATCGTTTTGTGAACACCTCCGCTCAGTCCACCTCTGCGATCTCCCGGTTGCCAAACACTTTAACTCCCCCTCCCATTCCCACGCTGACCTTTCTGTCCTGGGCCTCCTCCATGGCCAGAGTGAGGTCAAACGCAAATTGGAGGAACAGCATCTCATATTTCGCTTGGGCAGCTTACAGCCCAATGGTACGGGCATTTACTTCTCTAACATCAGATGGCCCTTGCTTTCCCTTTCTCTCCATCCACTCCCCCACCCCAGTCATCGTACTAGTTTCATTATCGTCCTGCTGAGTTCCACTATCCACCTATCCCACAGCCAACAATGGCACTTTGTGAGCCCAACATTTCCCCTTGATTATCGTAGCTTTTTGCATATTGTCTATAGCTCTGTCTATCTCTCTCATTCCCCCTCCCCCGAAGTTCTCAGTCTGAAAAAGGGTCTCGACCCGAAACGTCACCTATTCCTTTTTCTCCAGAGATGCTGCCTGACCCTCTGAGTTACTCCACCCTTTTGTGTCTGTCCTCAACCCATGCAGCACCGGAGACCCGGGTTCGATCCCGACTCTGAGTTTGTACGTTCTCCCCGTGACCTGCGTGGGTTTTCTCCGAGATCTTCGGTTTCCTCCCACACTCCAAAGGCGTACAGGTTTGTAGGTTAATTGGCTTGGTGTAAGTGCAAATTGTCCCTAGTGTGTGTGTGTGTGTGTGTGTGTGTGGAATAGTGTTGATGTGCTGGGATCGCTGGTCGGCGCGGACTTGATGGGCTGAAGGGCCTATTTCCACGCTGTATCTCCAAACTAAACTAAACTAATCTAAATTAGAAAAATGGGTGCAGGAGTAGGCCACTCGGCCCTTCGAGCCAGCACCGCCATTCAATATGATCATAGCCTGTTCCTGCTTTCACTAGTGTAACTAAATGAGTGTAGGTGGGGCATGTTGGTTGGTGTGGGGCAAAGATGGGCCGAAGGGTCTTATTGGGTACAGTGTCTCTAAACTTAGCCAGTGATGGGCCGCTGATTCCATCAACGCTGCTCCCACACTGCTGTGTAGATACAGGAGGAATCGAATATATAGGAATAAAGAGGTCCTTCTGCAGTTGGACAGAGCCCTAGTGAGACCACACCTGGAGTATTGTGTACAGTTTTGGTCCCCTATTTTGAGGAAGGATGTTCTTGCTATTGAGGGAGTGCAGCGTAGGTTTACAAGGTTAATTCCCGGGATGGCAGGACTGTCATATGCTGAGAGAATGGAGCAGCTGGGCTTGTACACTCTGGAGTTTAGAAGGATGAGAGGGCATCTCATTGAAACATATAAGATTGTTAAGGGCTTGGACACGCTAGAGGCAGGAAACATGTTCCCGATGTTGGGGGGGTCCAGAACCAGGGGCACAGTTTAAGAATAAGGAGTAAGCCATTTAGAACGGAGACGAGGAAACACTTTTTCTCACAGAGAGTGGAGAGTGTGTGGAATTCTCTGCCTCAGAGGGCAGTGGAGGCCGGTTCTCTGGATACTTTCAAGAGAGAGCTAGATAGGGCTCTTAAAAATAGCAGAGTCAGGGGATATGGGGAGAAGGCAGGAACGGGGTACTGATTGGGGATGATCAGCCATGATCACATTGAATGGCGGTGCTGGGTTGAAGGGTCAAGTGGCCTACTCCTGCACCTGTTGTCTATTGTCTATTGATACGAGGTGGGGGGGGAGGGGGGGGGGTAGACAACATGGCTGGTTGCCCCATCGATCACTCACCTCTCTGCGCTGCGGTGATGCAGGGAGCCGCAGGAGCCGCCGATGGCGTAGATAATCCCGTCGATGACGCCGACGCCAACCCTGTTCCTGGCCACGCTCATGGGCGCCCGCGTGACCCAGCGGTTGGTCAGGGGGTTGTAGCAGTCCAGTCGGTCCATGTCCAAGTGTTCCCCCAGTACGTTGTTCCTGCCGCCCAACGCGTACAGCAGCCCCAGCACCACGCACGTGCCCGCCCCGCTGCGTGGTACCGGCATGTCGGCCAGCTTCACCCACCGCCCCGTCCTGGGGTTGAAGGCCTCAACGCTGGGCACCGGGCGGTGCCAGTAGCCGCCGGCCACGTACACCAGCTGGTTGCCGCGGTGCCTGACCGGAGGCAGCGGCTGGCGCAGGTCCATCTCCCGGAAGATCTTGGAGAGGAAGTCCCGGCACGGATTGAGCTTGCCCAGGATGGGGCAGGCCTGCAGCTGGTGCTTGAGGAAGCGGCGGGGCAGGGCGTAGATCTGCAGGGCGTTGAGGAGGGCGTGGAAGTAGTGCGCTCGCCCCTCCACGTCACGGCGCACCCACTCCATGCACGCCTTGTACACCTCCGTCTCGCAGCCCACGTTCAGCCCGTCCTGGCTGACTAGATCCAGCAGCTGGCAGTGGGAGAGGTTGAAGAACTCTTCTTCCTTGATCACCTGGAGGAGGCAACACACGGCTCAGGATCAGCATCGCCGTGGGGGGGCGGGGAGAGGGGCAGGGGCCGGCGTTGGTCAAATATTGTAATTCTGGAGATTCAAAAGAGCACTCAGGAACAACAAACGACTCCTCTCCCTGCCCTGGAGAATGGAGCGGTTCAGAAGATCCTTCACCCCTGCAGACATTAGATTTTATAATTCGGACCGCTAGGCTGTAGGGGGATGCTTTTTTGCATTTTTTAATTGATTAAGATGTATGTACATTGCTTCTAATAAAAATAAAAAATAAAAAAAAGTTTTTTAAAGTATTTATTTCCCTCAGGTAGTGTCCACATTGTATTTTATGTATTATCTGTCTGCATTCGTTTTGAATGTGTGGGTTTGTTAGTTGGGGGCTTCTGGACATCTGAATTTCCCTGAGGGGGATCAATAGAGTATTTATTATTATTATTGCAGCAGGGTCTTGATCGAATGGGCTGAGGAATGGCCGACAGAGTTTAATACAGAGAAATGTGAGGTGTTGCATTGTGAGGTGAGGTCTAACATGGGTAGGACCTACACACTGAATGGCAGTGCTCTGGGAAGTGTCGCAGAGCAGAGGGATCTCGCAGTGCAGTGCGTGATTCCTCAAAGCTGGAGTTGCAGGAAGATAGGGCGGTCAAAAAGGCTTTTTGTACATTGGCCTTCATCAGCCGGAGTTATAGAGCATAGACGTTGGGAGGACATGTTGCAGTTGTATAAGACATGGGAGAGAGAAGCTGCATTTAGAGTAGTGTTCAGTTTTGGGCTCAATAGAAACATTGAAACATAGACAATAGGTGCAGGAGTAGGCCATTCGGCCCTTCGAGCCAGCACCGCCATTCAATATGATCATGGCTGATCAGCCAACTCAGTATTCTGTACCTGCCTTCTCTCCATACCCCCTGATCCCTTTAGCCACAAGGGCCACATCCAACTCCCTCTTAAATATCGCTAATGAACTGTGGCCTCAACTACTTTCTGTGGCAGAGAATTCCACAGATTCACCACTCTCTGTGTGAAAAAAAAAATTCTCGCTGGAAGATGATGGGGTGATCTTATAGAGGTGATCAAAATTCTCATCTCGGTCCTAAAAGACTTCCCCCTTATCCTTAAACTGTGACCCCTTGTTCTGGACTTCCCCAACATCGGGAACAATCTTCCTGCATCTAGCCTGTCCAACCACTTAAGAATTTTGTAAGTTTCTATAAGATATCCCTTCAATCTTCTAAATTCTAGCGAGATGGCATGGTGTTGTCAAGCTTGATAGGGTACAGAGAAGATTTATGGTGATGTTGCCTTGGCTCGAGGGGCCTGAGCTACAGGGAGAGGTTGAGGCGGCTGGGACCCTATTCCCTGGAGCGCTGGAAGATGATGGGGTGATCTTATAGAGGTGGACAAAATCATGAGAGGAATAGATGGGGTGGACGCACAGAGTCTCTTGCCCAGGGTTGGGGAATCGCGAACCAGGGGATATATTAAGATGAAGGGGAGAAGATTTAAATGGAATCTGAGGGGTAACTTTTACACACAAAGGATGCACATTCTCCTATGGAACGGGCTGCTGGAGGGGTAGTTGAGGCAGGAACTATTGCACCACTTACGAAACAATTAGTCAGGTACATGGATAGAACAGGTTCAGAAACATTGAAACATAAAAAACAGGTGCAGGAGTAGGCCATTCGGCCTTTCGAGCCAGCACCGCCATTCAATATGATCATGGCTGATCATCCCCAATCAGTACCCCGTTCCTGCCTTCTCCCCCATATCCCTTGATTCCGTTATCCCAAAGAGCTACATCCAACTCTCTCTCGAATACATCCAGTTTACCGGCCTCCACTGCCTTCTGTGGCAGAGAATTCCACTGATTCACAACTCTCTGGGTGAAAATATTTTTCCTCACCTAAATGGCCTAGCCCTTATTCTTAAAGAGGGATGTGGGCCAAATGCAGGCTGATGGGACGAGTGTAGATGGGGCATGTTGTTCGGTGTTGGGCAAGCAGGGCTGAAGGGACTGTTTCCATGCTGTGCAACTTTACAGCGCGTTGAGTCCAGGATTCGTTATCACCTCTTCCCCAGCCAACAATGGATCATTGTGGGCTCCACCCTTCCTTGGACAACTGTTGCCGGTACCGACTTGTTCAAACTACCCGCCCCAAACCTCAACCCAAACAGCCTCCCCAGTGCTGGGGTTACCTCGGTGAAATGTATGTGGACGTATTTCTTGGCCTTCTGGCAGAGTTCGACGCAGCCAACCTGCTCGGCAAAGTGTGCAATACCAATGACGTTGGAGGAGTCCATGTTTTGCAGCAGGAAGTCGGTGCAGGCCCTGGTCACCCCGTCCACCTGGTACATGGAGCTGGCCACCATCAGCTGCTGCACGCAGTGCGCGTCCACGGACACCAGCGAGGTGTAGGCGAACTCGATCAGCCTCTCCATGGCCCTGGGATCCACGCCCTTCAGCACCACCTCCGGCGCCCCCTGCTCCTTCAGCTTGGTGGTGAACATGGCCCTGAACACGGGGCTGCTGGCTGCCAGCACCACGCGGTGGGCGGCAAACGCCTGCTCCTTGCCGCCGTGGGCCACGCGCACCGTCACGTCGCACAGTTGCTTGTCCTGCCGCAGGGCGTGCATCACGGACAGTGCCCGGCAAGGGTGGCACCCCTGTGGGTGATCCATGTGACTGTTCCCCCTTCAGTGGCGAGACATCGACCCCACCGGAGAGTCGCTGCCTCAACCCCGGGTTCAATCCCGACCACGGGCGCTGTCTGTACGGAGTTTGCACGTTCTCCCCGTGACCTGCGTGGGTTTTCTCCGGGTGCTCGGGCTTCTGCCCACACTCCAAAGACGAGCGGGTTTGAAGGTTAATAGTAAATAAAATTGTAAATTGCCGCTAGTGTGTTCACTAAGATAGTGTTAGCATACGACGGGAAGATCGCTGGCCGGCACGGGCTCGGTGGGCCGAAGGGCCTGTTTCTGCGCTGTATCTCTAACGTCGAGCAGGAGGTCCCCAATCCCTCCCGGCCGCTTCTGGAAGGACCCCCGGCGAGCGGTGTTATGGCAGCTTCACTTTCACCGGGTCTCGGCCTACGGTGCTGGTACCAAGTGCCCCCACCCCCCCATCACATCGATCCTCGCACCAAGCGAGACCAACGGCGTCAGTCCCTACCGTGTCCCGAGAGCGAGATTCTTCCCCCCGTGGCTTCAGCAGGGTTGTTGTGTGGTCGGTTGGGTGGGTGGGAGACACAAAAGCTGGGTGTCGTGACCAATTCCCCCGGAGTCAGCGGAACGATCAGAAAATCGTTTGAAGTTCAGACATTCAGTCCCCGATTACCGATGTGAAGCCCTTGTGGAGAGACCGTGGTCACGTTAACGCCTCTTGTTGCCAGTGAGTGAATGCAGGAGGGTTGGCAGAACGACGGCAGAGTCTCGGACACGGAGCTGCTGTGGGCCGACTGCAACCCCTTTAACTTCCCGTCACGATTCAGACCTCTTTAGACCTCTCTGTGCGGATCCAATGGCGGAAGGAAGGGGCTGGGCGATGGTGTATGCACTCCAAACTGAGTAGCAGCAACTCACAGCAGCGACATAGTCGTCCACAGGAAGCCACAGTTAACGCACTGTATAGAGGAAAGAGAGCTGGTGTTATATCATCACCGGCAACGTCATGTTGCTAAACGTTTAGTTTACTCAACCAGGGCTGGGGCACCCAGTCCATGATACTCACACTCACACTCACGCTCACACGCACACTCACATGCACACTCACCCACACACAAACTCACGCTCACGCTCACACGCACATTCACACGCACACACACCCTCACACACACACACACCCCACACCCCCACACACACACACCCCCACACACACACACACACCCCACACCCCCACACACCCTCACACACACATACACACACACCCCACACACACACACACACCCACACACACACCCCCACACACACACACACACACACACTTACAGTCAGTGCACAGACCTTCCCTGTGTCCATCTAACTCTTGTGTGGGAAGGAACTGCAGATGCTGGTTTATACCGAAGACATCCACAAAAAAGCTGGAGTGACTCAGCTGGACAGGCAGCATCTCTGGAGAGAAGGAATAGGTAAGGTTTCGGGTCGAGACCATTCCATCAGCCATTCCTTTTCTCCAGAGATGCCGCCTCTCATGTTGAGATACTCCAGCTTCTTGTGTCCATCTGCCACCTATCACTTGCCAGATCTTGTGCCCCACCCCACCACCACAATCAATCTGAACAAAGGTCCTGACTCAAAACAACATCCGTTCATTCCCTCCACAGATGCTGCATGACACAGCACTTTGTGTTTGACACAGGGCTGGCCCACAGACAGACCCTCGGCGAGCTTGTGAACGGCCAGTGAGCTTTTAGACATTGCCACGAACAGTTTGGCCGGACCAACTCGAGTTCCTAGTCTGCTTGGTGGTTGGAATCAACTGGAAACTTACAACAAACGTAGGAAAATAGGCCCTTCGAGCAGGCACCACCATTCAATGTCATTTGGACACGCTAGAGGCAGGAAACATGTTCCCCATGTTGGGGGAGTCCAGAACCAGGGGCCACTGTTTAAGAATAAGGAGTAAGCCATTTAGAACGGAGACGAGGAAACACTTTTTCTCACAGAGAGTTGTGAGTCTGTGGAATTCTCTGCCTCAGAGGGCGGTGGAGGCAGGTTCTCTGGATGCTTTCAAGAGAGAGCTAGATAGGGCTCTTAAAGATAGCGGAGTCAGGGGATATGGGGAGAAGGCAGGAACGGGGTACTGATTGGGGATGATCAGCCATGATCACATTGAACGGCGGTGCTGGCTCGAAGGGCCGAATGACCTACTCCTGCACCTATTGTCTATTGTCTATTGTCATGGCTGATCATCCAAAATCAGTACCCCCGCTCCTGCTTTTCCCCCATATCCCTTGATTCCATTAGCCCTGAGAGCTATCCAGTGAATTAGCCTCCACTGCCTTCTGTGGCAGAGAACATGTCGCGGGGTGACGCCTGTATGGGTCGTGAGTAACCGCCCAAAGAGTCGCACCTTTTTCTGGTCGCCGCTGGATTTTCAACATGTTGAGAATTTTCGGCCACCTGCTAAGACTATGACAGGTGCCGGCAAATGGCCGAAAGAAAATCGCATAAGTGGGACAGGCCCTTTATTGTTACACTTTTAATTGTGCGAAGTAGCCTGATTGGGAATAGCCTTAACCCCGACTAGTTTTGATGACTTTAACCCGTTCTGCAATTGTTTGAGTGTAAAGTTGAATGCGTTAAGAGTCGAGTTGCGTTGAGTTTATTGTCACGTGTACCGAGGTACAGTGAAAAGCTTTTGTCGAAGGCTAACCAGTCAGTGGAAAGACAATACATGTTTACAATAGAGCCGTCCACAGTGTACAGATACATGATAAAGGGAGCAATGTGAATAATGCTTAGTGCAAGACTCAGTGCGACTATAGTCCGTGTGTCTCCAATGAGGTAGATCGTAGCTCAGAATCACAGTGAAAAAACAGAATAGTGAAAGGCTTGGACAGTGGATGTGGGGAGGATGTTTCCACTGCTAGGAGAGTCTAGGACTAGAGGTCGTAGCCTCAGAATTAAAGGACGTTATCTTAGGAAGGAGATGAGGAGGAATGTCTTTAGTCAGAGGGTGGTTAGATGGAGCTCTTAAAGCTTGCAGAGTCAAGGTATTTGGTCAGAAGGCAGAAACAGGATACTGAGTTGGATGATCAGCCATGATCATATTGAATGGCGGTGCTGGCTCGAAGGGCCGAATGGCCTAATGCACGGTTGTCTATTGTCTATTGTGGTGAATCTGTGGGATTCTTTGCCACGGAAAGCTGTGGAGGCCAAGTCAGTGGATATTTCTAAGGCAGAGATAGATAGATTTTTGCTTAGTACGGGTGTCAGGGGTTATGGGGAGAAGGCAGGAGAATGGGGTTAGGAGGGAGAGATAGACCCGCCATGATTGAATGGGGGAGTGGACTTGATGGGCCGAATGGCCTTCTTCTTCTCCTATCACGTATGACCTTCTGGCTGCTCTCTGGTTGTAGGTGGGATGGTTCAGTTGCCTGATAACAGAAATCCACTTTTGCTGATGTGCAGTGACTAATCAAAAACAGACGGTTGCTTTAATTGCACAGATCATGTGACCTCGGCAGTATGATCAGATAAATTGATGAGGGAGAGAGATTGGCAATAGGGATGTCAGCGTTAAAGCCACGGATTATCTAATGAGGAAGTTCCTGATGTGATTCAGGAATGCCTTACACTAACCTTAAAGTCTTGTTGCTTCAATGTGTGGGAAGGAACTGCAGATGCTGGTTTACTCCAAAGATAGACACAAAATGCTGGAGTAACTCAGCGGGTCGGGCAGCATCTCTGGGGTAAGGGAACGGGTGACGTTTTGGGTCGAGACCCTTCTTCAGACAAAGATGCCAGTTCCATACACCCACCAACACCAACAACCCCCCCCCTCCAATAAAGAACACCATACAGTCATGACTTTACAGTCATTTTGCAGAATAGACACTTTAACACTGGCCAGGGCAGAGTGCCAGGGCCTGTAATACTGGGCTCACATCTAATAATAATTAACAATAGGGAGTCTAAAGCTGGAGAGCAAGAGTTGAAGGTGAGTGTGTAAACATTTCAAGGAGATCGGAGGGCGAGTTGTTTCCACATTGGGTGTGGGGAGTAGACAGAATAGATGGGGGAGAGACAGAGACACTTACAATCTTTCACACACGTTTGGACAAATACATAAAGAAAGGTTTAGATGAGGATATGGGCCAAATGCAGAGAAATGGGACTAAATATAGGCAAGGAATGAGTGTGTGTGTGTGTCTGTGTACGTGAGTGTCTGTGTGTGTCCATGCGTATCTGTGCGTGAGTCTGTCTGTATGCATGTATCTGTGTGCGTGTGTCTGTGTGCGTGTCTGTGTGCGTGTCTGTGTGCGTGTGCGTCTGTGTGCGTGTGTGTGCGTCTGTGTGCGTGTCTGTGTGTGTGTGCGTGTCTGTCTGTGTGTGTGTGTGTGTGTGTCTGTGTGTGTGTGTGTGTCTGTGTCTGTGTGTGTGTCTGTGTGCGTGTCTGTGTGTGTGTGTGTGTGTCTGAGATGTTTCATGGTTGCACCAGGATCCATTCTCTGCGGCACCAGTCAGTAAGAGCAATGGCTGGTTTGTTTGATCAAAGAGAAAATGGGTCTGGAATAATTCCCATAGGACCAAAGGACACAGAAGCAGAATTCGGCCCATCATCCGATCATGGCTGATCCATTTCCCCCTCTCAACCCCATTCTCCTGCCTTCTCCCTGTAACCTTTGACAATCTTATTAATCAAGAAGCTCTCAATCTCCGTTTTAAAACTGCCCGATGACTTGGCCTCCACAGCCATGTGTTGTTGATTCACCTCCCTCTGGCTAAAGACACTCGTCCTCGCCGCCAATCTAAAGGTCCGTGCTTTAATCCCGAGGCTGTGCCCTCTGGCCTTAGACTCTCCCATGATTGGAAACATCCTCTCAACCTCCACTCTATCTCGGCTTTCCAAAAATGCTTTAAATTTGAGATGTGGGTTTTTGCAGATGCACAATCTGGCGGGAGGGGGACAAAGTGAGATTCGACAGAATGTTTCACAACCCCAGGAAGTGCGGTAACCCTTCACCCAGTGAAGCCAGTTCCTTTTTTACTGTAGTGGCATGACAACGTTGCGTTTAGAGATACAGCACGGAAACCGTCCCTCTCGGCCCACTGCAGCGACCAGCGATCCCTGCACACTTCCAATATCCTACACACACTAAGGACAATTTACAATTTTACCGAAGCCATTTAGGCTGTATACCTGTAGGTCTTTGGAGTGGGGGGGGGGACCGAAGATCTCAGAGAAAACCCACGTGGTCACAGGGAGAACGTTAAAAACTCCTTACGGACAGCACCCGTAGTCGGGATCGAACCCGGATCTCTGGCGCTGTAAGCTCCGCCAGGCAGTATCTCTACCGCTGTGCCACCGCACAGCCCCTAACCAGTGGTACAACTGCAATCTGCCAACAGCAGTCAGTTGCTTTACTGATGTCAGCTGAAGCATATACAAAGGCAAGACATTATCCAAAATATTCTCTGCTCTTGACATAAACGTGAGCGATATGAACCGCTCGGGCTTGGGAAGATCCGCTTATCTGAAAACACGGACAGGAGAGAGGCGGAGATATCACTACGTCGTGGGGAATTCGGAGTCAACTTCTGTGGCAGGAACAAGACGAATGGGCCTGTCCCACTTGGCGATTGTTTGGGCAACTGCCGGCGACTGTCGTGGTCGTAGCAGGTCGGCCAAAAAACCAGCGACAACCTACGACAACACCTACGTCAGGAGACGTCAAGCTACGCTCATTGGCGTCAAGCCCACTGTCGCCGAAAAATGTTCGACATGTCGAAAATTTAGCGGCGATCACAAAGACGCTACGACTTTTTGCGCGACCGAGGAGACGACTCCCGGCGACGAACATGTGGCGACAAACTAGTCGCCTGTAGTTGGCTAAAAAAAAAATCGCCAAAGTGGGACAGGCCCAAAACACAATCGCATAGATACTTTGTGATGTGTCAATAAGACACTTTGTTCAGCATTTTCCCAGTTGTTATCAGGCAGCTTCTGCCTTGGCGTTAGCGGTAGAGTTGCTGCCTCACAGCATGTTCAATCCTGACTACGGCTGCTTCTCTGTACGTTCTCCCTGTGACCTGCGTGGGTTTTCTCCGGGTGCTCAGGTTTCCACCCACACTCCAAAGACGTGCAGGTTCGTAGATTAATTGGCTTGGTATAATTGTAAATTGTAGTGTGTGTGAGTGTAGGATAGTGTTAATGTGCAGGAATCGCTGGTCGGCACGGACTCGGTGGGCCGAAGGGCCTGTTTCCGTGCTGTATACCTATACTAAACGAAACTGAATGGTCTCCTCATTGGCTAGATGGTAATAATGTTCATAAATTCATAACTCACGGAAGCCTAGTGAGACCACACCTGGAGTATTGTGTGCAGTTCTGGTCCCCTAATTTGAGGAAGGACATTCTTGCTATTGAGGGAGCCCAGCGTAGGTTTACAAGGTTAATTCCCGGGATGGCGGGACTGTCATATGCTGAGAGAATGGAGCGGCTGGGCTTATACACTCTGGAGTTCAGAAGGATGAGAGGGCATCTCATTGAAACATATAAGATTGTTAAGGGTTTGGACACGCTAGAGGCAGGAAACATGTTCCCGATGTTGGGGGAGTCCAGAACCAGGGGCCACAGTTTAAGAATAAGGAGTAAGCCATTTAGAACGGAGACGAGGAAACACTTTTTCTCACAGAGAGTGGTGTGTCTGTGGAATTCTCTGCCTCAGAGGGCGGTGGAGGCAGGTTCTCTGGATGCTTTCAAGAGAGAGCTAGATAGGGCTCTTAAAGATAGTGGAATCCGGGTATATGGGGAGAAGGCATGAACGGGGTACTGATTGGGGATGATCAGCCATTCATTGGCGGTGCTGGCTCGAAGGGCCGAATGGCCTACCCCTGCACCTATTGTCTATTGTCTATTAAACGTATAGCTGACTGGTTAGCACGCAATGAAAAAGCTTTTCGCTGTACCTTGGTACACGTGACAATAAACCAAATTCGAGGCTCCCCTAAACAGACCCGCCTCACCAGAGAGGCTTTCAACACTCTCTTGGCAGACACACGACTGGCCTACTTCCATCAGACACATCTACTTTGTCTACACTTGCCTCTGTTTTCCAAGTTAAAACATGCCCACTCTCCCCAGAGGCATAGAGCCACACACAACACAGAGACAATCCTTTCACCCCGCCTTGCCCAAGTAACTCATTGCTTAGTGTAGTTTAGAGATATAGCGCAGAAACAGGCCCTTCGGCCCACCGAGTCCGTGCCGACCAGCCTTCCCCGCACACTTACACCATCCTACACTTACGGACAACTTACAATTTTACCGAAGCCAATTAGCCTACAAACCTGGAGTGTGGGAGGAAACCGGAGCACCCGGAGAAAACCCACGCAGGGTCACAGGGAGAACGTACAAACTATGTACAGACAGCACCCGTAGCCAGGATCGAACCCGGGTCTCTGGCGCTGTGAGGCAGCAACTCTACCGCTGCGCCACCGTGCATGGTCCTCTAAACACTTCCTATCCATATACCTGTCCAAATGTCTTGTAAAAATCATAATGGTATCCCAGTCTATAGGGAGGTTTCACGGCAGTCGGGTCACGACCCATGACCCGTACTGTTGCTAGGCTACTCCAAGTGGCGTACACGCGATGAACTGCAGGCAGGCACTGACCATTGTTTCCAGCGTATCGGGCCCGTTAAAACCCGCTGAAATTGTCAATTTTTGCGCTGTAAATAATGATGGAAATCGGGATAAGCGTGTGAGACATTTAGCCTACTCCAGAATTCCAAAAGTGAGGAGAAATGACGGTAGATAGAAGCGAGAGCTGAAGGGACAATAACAGCCAGAGTGCTTGGCGAACATTAGCCGTTTGCTCACTTGCATTTCATCAACTAAGGCATTATTTGTGTTTTTTTCTTGATTTCTTTGGCATCTAAAAAGTTTCAGAAGTGATAAATCTGGCTGTAAAATTTTTAAATCGCCCTTGGTTCTCGTGGGTTTTTACATACAAAATGAAAACGCCTCTGAAGCAAAATTTATCATTTAAAAAAATCGCAAACGTACGTGGGTTTTGAATTACATTTTACTCAGATGCAAGCCAAGGAATGGCATAATTATTAGCTGTTAACTGGACATAATCAACCTCAGCAAATTGACAATATCATATTGAAAGGGAGTGGGTGTTTAAGCTGTCAGGACACGTTATTATTTGCCAAAATATAGCATGATAGAAAACTTACTTTTCCACACACCACTCGTAAGTCTGGAGATTTTTTTACTGATAAATTTAGCTTCAGAAGCATTTTCTATTTGCATGTAAAAACCCACTTCAGAACCATGGGCGATTTTAAAATTTTACAGCCAGATTTATCACCTGAGACTTTTTAAGATGCCAAAGAAATCAAGAAAGCTCACGAATAATGCCTTGCTGTTGATGAAATGCAGTGAGCAAACACGATAATTCCCAATATTTTCAATTCCGATATCTGCACGGCCAATGTTCGCCAAGCACTTTAGCTGTTGTTGTCCCTTCAGTTCTCGCTTCTCTTTACCTTCATTTCGCTTCACTTTTGGGATTCTAAAGTCGGGTACATGTCTCTCACGCTTACCCCGACTTCCACTATTTTTTACAACGGACAAATTCACAATTTTGGCGGTTTTTAACGGGTAGGAAAGTACGTGTTTCGTGTATTAACAACATATACCGGAAGCTGCGATGTCCTCCAGATGGATTGAGCGGCTCCGTGCATCAAGCCCTATGACCCAGTGACCTTACGTGCAACCCCCCCTATAGCTTCCTCTGGCCGCTTGTTCCAGATGCGTACTACCATCTGAGCGAAAAAGTTGCCCCCTGAGGTCCCTCTTAAATTTCCCCCCCTTTCACCTTAGAGTATAGGATTTGAGTATAGGAGCAGGGAGGTTCTACTGCAGTTGTACAGGGTCTTGGTGAGACCACACCTGGGGTATTGCATACAGTTTTGGTCTCCTAATCTGAGGAAATACATTCTTGCCATAGAGGGAGTACAGAGAAGGTTCACCAGACTGATTCCTGGGATGTCAGGACTTTCATATGAAGAAAGACTGGATAGACTCGGCTTGTACTCGCTAGAATTCAGAAGATAGGGGGGGGGATCTTATAGAAACTTACAAAATTCTTAAGGGGTTGGACAGGCTAGATGCAGGAAGATTATTCCCGATGTTGGGGAAGTCCAGAACTAGGGGTCACAGTTTAAGGATAAGAGGGAAGTCTTTTAGGACCGAGATGAGAAAATCATTTTTTACACAGAGAGTGGTGAATCTGTGGAATTCTCTGCCACAGAAGATAGTTGAGGCCACAGTTCATTGGCTATATTTAAGAGGGGGTTAGTTGTGGCCCTTGTGGCTGAAGGGATCAGGGGGTGTGGAGAGAAGGCAGGTACAGGATACTGAGTTGGATGATCAGCCATGATCATATTGAATGGCGGTGCAGGCTCGAAGGGCCGAATGGCCTACTCCTGCACCTATTGTCTATGTTTCTATGCTAAGCCTCTCGTTTTAGAATCGTCTACTATGGGGAAAAAGACCGAGCGTTCACTTTATTGCTGCTCCCCGTCACCTTGTAGACTTCAATAAGGCCGACCCTTTGTCTTTTACACTCCAGTGAGATAAGTCCCTGCACAAAACAGCCTCTCTCTTTGGCTCCAGCCACCAAGCCCAGGTAACATCCTAGTGGTGCAATAGACAATAGGTGCAGGAGTAGGCCATTCGGCCCTTCGAGCCAGCACCGCCATTCAATGTTATCATGGCTGACACACCAAAGAGAGACCCAACAAGCTGGAGTGACTCAGCGGGTCAGGCAGCATCTCTGGAGAAAAGGAATAGGTGACGTTTCGGGGTCGAGACCCTTCTTCAGACTGAGAGTCGAGGGGAAAGGGGAAACCAGAGATAGAAAGGGAGAGAGAGAGAGAGATAGAACAAATGAATTAAAGATATGCAACAAAAAAAAAAGTGACTTGATCAAGGAAACACAAACATGCCAGTGTTGGCTGTGGGCGAGGAGGTGAAAACGTGTTACAGACAATGAAACTAACCAGGGCGACATTGAAACTTGTACAAGGACTAGGGTGGGGGAGAGATGAGGGAGAGGTGAGAGAGAGAGAGAGAGAGAGAGAGAGAGAGAGTGGATGCAAGGGTTTAAGAAGGAACTGCAGATGCTGCAAAATCGAAGGAATACAAAAGTGCTGGAGAAACTCAGCGGGTGCAGCAGCATCTATGGAGCGAAGGAAATAGGCAACGTTTCGGGACGAAACCCTTGCGGGTTTCGGCCCGAAACGTTGCCTATTTCCTTCCTGAAACGTTGCCTAGTTCCTTCCTGAAACGTTGCCTATTTCCTTCCTGAAACGTTGCCTATTTCCTTCGCTCCATAGATGCTGCTGCACCCGCTGAGTTTCTCCAGCACTTTTTGTCCACCTTCGAATTTCCAACATCTGCAGTTCCTTCTTGAACGCCGAGTTACTCCAGCACTTTGTGTGTTTACCCTCAGCATAAACCACCATCTGCAGTTCCTTCCTCCCCTGCACATTTCCCCTGAATCCTCCCACCTTTCCGCCCTGAAACCAGCAATTGGCGACGCTTGCCTGATGTCCACGAAAAACTCTCTGGATTGTCCGAGGGCGCTGTAAGAGGAATAGGAAAGATGCCTCTTTTTTTCTCACCTGAGTTGTGAGTTGACTTCTCTCTCGTCTCTTCTTCCAAATCGACCGACGCCCTTTCTCTGCCAAATGGGGTGCTGTTCAATCGTGAGACACTCGTAGGCGAATGTGCTGCTTCTGTTAACACACACACACACACTGGGGATCCCCAGCTGGGACTCTATGAGCCAGCAGCAGTCAAAGATAGCTTCCCCTCTCTCCTCTCCTCTCTCCTCTCCTCTCCTCTCCCCTCTCCTCTCCGCTCCTCCTCTCTTCTCCCCCCTCTACTCTCTCCTCCCCTCTCAGTCTGAAGAAGGGTCTCAATCTCAACCCAAAGCCTCACCTATTCCTTCTCTCCAGAGACGCTGCCTGCCTGCCTGCCTGTCCCGCTGAGTTACTCCAGCGTTTTGTTCGGTCTATCTTCGGTCTAAACCAGCACCTGCAGGTCGTTCTTCCACAGAGACAGCAGCAGCTGAACGGACTGAGTCTATCGCCAGGCTGCTGGTGTTATCCAGCGCTCACTCCCTGGTATGTTTCCACTGTCCCCAACAAGCAGTGAAATCCACTTGCTCGCTGCTGGAGTCTGGATCCTGAACAGTATTAACGCTCTACACACACACACACACACACACACTGGCGACTGACTGACTAACCCCGGGGGCTACAGGTCGAGAGTGTGGCCGGGTTTAGAGTCCAGCCCAGCGGGTATTTTCTGACACCTCTCTCCCCCCTCCCCTCCACCTCCACCTCCTGAATGAGTGGCGTTTTTCCTTCCACATGCCCCACAGCAGCATCAGCGTGACTGTGCATTTTGCCGACCAAGGCTGGAATGACAGCAACGCAAACTAGGCAAAGAAACGAAAGCGCAACTTGCATTCCTCTAGCGCCTGCCGCCTCCCCCTATTCCCCAGCCCCATCCAAGGGACGTGGCCGCTGTGGGATCCCACCCCACAAATCTGTGGACTTCACTGGCCACAGAAGGCTGGCTGAGTGCTGGAGGCCAAGTCAATGGATGTGTAGGAAGGAACTGCAGGTGCTGGTTTAAATCGGAGGTAAAGACACAAAATGCTGGAGTAACTCAGCGGGACAGGCAGCATCATCTTCAGATTGAAGAAGGGGGGTCTCTACACCTGAAATGTCACCCATTCCTTCTCTCCAGATGGTGCTTGCCTGTCCCGCTGAGTCACTCCAGCATTTTTGTGTATGTCCAAGTTAGTGGATAACTTCAAGGCAGCGACAGATTGATTCTAGATTTGGAAGGGTGTCGGGGGTTATGGAGAGAAGGCAGGAGAATGGGCTTGAGAGGGAGAGATAGATCAGCCGTGATTGAATGGCGGGGTAGACTTGATGGGCCGAATGGCCTAATTTTGCTCCTATCACTTGTGAACGTGAACAAACTGAGAGTTGGGGAGAGTTACAGCACAGAGACTGGCCCTTCGGCCCATCTAACCCATGCCAGAACACCAACCAGTTGTTTATATCAATTCATTTGGATTTCATCCCCCCCAGTATTTAGAGCCATACAGCGTGGAAACAGGCCCTTCGGCCCAACTTGCCCATGCAAGCCCCATCTACACTAGTCCCTCCTGCCTGCATTTGACCCAAATCCTTCTAAACCTGTCCTATCCATGTACCTGTCTAAATGGTTCTTAAATGTTGTGATAGTACCTGCCTCAACTACCACCTCCGGCAGCTCGTTCCATACACCACCCACCCTTTGTGTGTAAAAAAATGTCCCTCAGGTTCCCATTAAATCTCCCCCCCCCCCCCTCACCTTAAACCTATGTCCTCTGGTCCTTGATTCCACTACTCTGGGTAGAAGACTGCATTTACCCAATCTAAGCCTCTTGCGATTTTGTTCACCTCTCTAAGATCAGCCCTCATCTTCCTGCGCTCCGAGCATGTGGGTGAATCAGCCACCAAGATTCTACCGCTCAGCTCCACACTAGGGACAATTTACAGTCATACAGACAGTGAGGAAGGGCCTGCATCGAAGATGCCCCATCTAAGCTGGACCCATTTGCACATACCTCTCTACACCTCTCCTATCCATGTATCTGTCCCAGCGCCTTTCAAATGCCGTTATTGCACCTGCTTCAACTACCTCCTCCGGCAGCACGTTCCGTATACCCACCACGCACTGAGTTAAAAATTGCCCCTCAGCTTGCTATTAAATCTTAGCCCCTTTCACCTTCAACCTGTGACCTCTGGTTCTTGATCCCATTACCATGGGGCGAAAAAGACTGTGTGCGTTCACCCCGTCTCAGGTTGCTATTAAATCTTATTTCTCTCACCTTCAACCCAGTTCCACTGGTTCTTGAATCGCCTACCCCTGGCCCAGAGGCTGATTGGCCCCACCAACGTAGACATCTCTTGCGATGTCTGAATTTGGCATTCGGGAGAATAGTGAAAGGCCTGGAAAGAGTAGATGTGGAGAGGATGTTTCCACTGGTGGGAGAGTCTAGGACTAGAGGTCGCAGCCTCAGAATTAAAGGGCGATCTTTTAGGAAGGAGATGAGGAGGAATTTCTTTAGTCAGAGGGTAGTGAATCTGTGGAATTCTTTGCCACAGAAGGCTGGTGGAGGCAAAGTCAGTGGATATATTTTAGGCAGAGATAGGTGGATTCTTGATTAGTACGGGTGTCAGAGGTAATGGGGAGAAGGCAGGAGAATGGGGTTAGGAGGGAAAGATGTAACCAAAGTATAGGTGCTCTACAGAATAGTCACTTAGTCCACACCTATAACGGTGGCGCAGCGGTAGAGTTGCTGCCTTACAGGGCCAGAGACCCGGGTTCCATCCTAACCTAGGGTGCTGCCTGGATGGAGTTTGTACCTTCTCCCTGTGACTGCGTGGGTTTCCTCTGGGTGCTCCGGTTTCCTCCCACACCCCAAAGACGTGCAGGTTTGTAGGTTAATTCGATTCTGCAAATTATCCCCAGTGTGTAGGATAGAACTAGCATTCGAGTGATCGCTGGTCGGCACGGATACGGTGGGCCGAAGGGCCTGTTTCCACGCTGTATCTCTATACTATATTAAGTGTAGGGAGCAGGTGATGAGGTGGAGGTTTTCTCCAGGAGCTGGGGGTTTCCTCTCACGCGCCACAGACGTGCAGGTTTGTAGGTTAATGGGCTTGGGTAAAACTTGTAAATTGTCCTTAGTGTGCAAGATAGTGTCTGGGTGATTGCTGGTTGGTCGGGTCACCAACGTTCTCACTCCCAAATAAGGGACAAAAGGTCAAAATACGGGACAAGTTCCCGACGGCAATTCGTTGACCGACTCGGCCGTGGCTGGGCTGGGGGGTGAATGATGAGTTGGCCCGAGTGCTGGACTCCACATGTAGCCCAGCCGGCGGGCCAGCTGAGGAGTTTTGGCCCGGGCCGCGCGAAGTCGCACGCAAAGTCCACCGCCCCATCCAACTCGTGAACCGATGATCGGCCACGGGAAGGAGGGGCGGTGGTAAGCGAAGGTCCGAAGGTCGGACCGCTGGCCGGGCTGCCGACCAACCGACGGGGCCAGGGGCGAGGCTCTGCTGCTGCACTCCATGGGCTGCACTATGTCGGGACGGGCGAGCCGGGGCCGGGCGCGGCACTCCAACCCGACAGTCCCCTCGACCCTAGTGGCAGCAGTCAAACACATGACTAGGGCGGTCCCGTACAGGACAAACCAATTTAGCCCAATAGACGGGTAATACAGGACAGTCGGCAACCCTACTGGTCGGCGCGGACTCGGTAAACCGAAGGGCTTGTTTCCGCGCTGTATCTCTAAAACCTGGACTCACCAATGTAATGGCGGGCACAGTGTGAGTACAGAATGCAGGAGACAAGTCTAGTCTAGGTGAACGTGAGTTTCTGACTCATCTAGAACGGCTGATGTTGCCTTATGTTAGTTTTCCTTTCGCTGAGTCAACATGAAACAATGCCTCAGAACTGAATCCAACTCAAACATTTGACAATGGCACGTTTCACTCACATTGGATACAAGGTGAGAATTGTGGCCTGGTTCTTCTTTATCAAAAACAACAAAATGTATCATTCCAAACAAACACACACACACACACACAAAGCCCCAGTGTGTTCTTGCAGCTGTTTGGCATTGTGATTTTTGACATGATAGTGCAAATAAGTGCTGGTAACCTGGTATTACTCAACCATGCAGAGCAGATAGGGAAGTCAGCCAGCTATTTATTCAGCAACTTGAAGGTCTCCCAATACAACTCTAGAGTGTTGCCTTATTCAAAGTTATGCCTCTCTGGACCTTGTCCAGACAGTTCTTAGTTTTTTTAATTTTAATTTTTAGAAATACAGCGTGGAAACAGGCTCCTCGGCCCACAGAGTCCGCACCGACCAGCGATCCCCGCACACTAACACTATCCTACACGCACTAGGGACAATTTACATTTATACCAAGCCAATCTAACCTACAAACCTGTACGTCTTTGGAGTGTGGGAGGAAACCGGAGCACCCGGAAAAAACCCAAGCGGTCACGAGGAGGATGTAACAAACTCCGTACAGACAGCACCCGTAGTCGGGATCGAACCCGGGTCTCTGGCGCTGCAAGGCAGCAACTCTACCGCTGTGCCACCCTGTTGCACTTAAAACCTCACCAAGCCAACTAGCCTACTAACCTGGACGTCTTTGGTGTGTGGGAGGAAACCAAAGTTCCTGGAGAAAAGTCACGGAGGGAACGTACAAACTCCGAACGTCAGTCTCCTGAGATCAGGATCGAACCCTGAACTGTAGCGCAGTAAAGCGACAACTCTACCGCTGCACCACCATGACGCTATACAGTAGATGGAGCGAGCAGGAAACTGCATTGACCGCAACAATCTCTTTCTGCTTAGAGTAGATGCAAGTGGGCCCATTGTCCCCTTACCCAGTTCCTTTGCAAGCATAGAACATGGCGGGTACGTGTTCATTGCGGGCCAAGCCAGACGGTGCCTTTTGGAGTAACACAAATTGGAGGAACAGCACCTCATATTTCGCTTGGGCAGCTTACACCCCCCCAGCATTACAAATTTTGATTTCTCTAACTTCAAGTAACCCTTGTATTCCCTCTCTCTCTCCCCCCTCCGTCCCTCCCCCACCCTAGTCCTCTTGCAAATGTCACCATTTTTATGCCTTCGTCCCCAGCCAACAATGCACCATTGTGGGCTCCACCTTTCCTTGGTCATTGTTTTCCGGTTCTGATTTTGTCTGAACCTTTTTATACCTTCAGTGTGTCCCCCCCCCCCCTCCCTCCCTTCCTGACTCTCAGTCTGATGAAGGGCCTCGACCCAAAACGTCACCCATTCCTTCTCTCCAGAGATGCTGCCTGTCCCGCTGAGTTACTCCAGCTTTTTGTGTGTACCTCCATCTACCTGTTTGCTTCTGTGATGAGAACTTGCACCTGCACCTGCAGCAGGATCCCAAGCACCAACACCGGCTCGACATCCTACAAATAAATCCCCTGGCCATATCCTGATCACGAGGTGGCGCATTGGTAGAGTTGCTGCCTCACAGCACCAGAGACCCAGGGTTCGATCCCGACTACGGGTGCTGTCTGTACAGAGTTAGTACGTTCTCCCTGTGACCATGTGGCCTTTCTCCAGGTGCTCTGGTTTCTTCCCACTCTCCACAGACGTACAGGTTTCTAGGTTAATATGGCCTCGGTAAAAATTGTAAATTGTCCCTAGTGTGCAGGATAATGCTGGTGTACGCGGATCGCCACGGGCTCGGTGTGCTGCATCTCTAATGTCTACGGCCCTAATTTTACTCACTGTTCTCCAGAGGTGCTGCCTGACCCCGCTGAGTTACTCCAGCACTTTGTGTTTTACTCGGGATTCCGGCATCTGCAGTTTGTTGCGTCTCCATTCGCACATCAGTCAATCGTTGATCGTTCTGGAACCAACTCGATCCGAAACGCCACCTATCCATGTTCTCCAGAGATGCTGCCTGGCCCATTGAATTACTCCAACACTTACCCAGTGTCCTTTTGTGTAAACCAGCATCTGCAGTTCCTTGTTTCTATAGTTACTCAGTGTTTTTTCAATGGACAAAAACAAACTTCTATGCTGCCCTCTGTCAGGGGAAGATTATCAAATGGAAAGTGAAAGAAATACCAGGAAGCTCTCAAAAATGTAACTTTAGCTTAGTTTAGTTTGTTGTCACGTGTACCGAGGCCCAGTCAGCGGAAAGTCAACCCATGATTACAATCGAACCATTCAGCCTGAAGACTGCAACAACCAGGTTCAGGAATAGCTACTTCCCCACAGCCATCAGGCTATTAAACCTGGCTCGGACATAACTGATTATTAATAACCAATTATGTTATTTGCACTTTATCAGTTTATTTATTCATGTGTGTATATATTTATATTATGGTATATGAACACACTTATCTGTTTTGTAGTAAATGCCTGCTATGTGGGGTGTGGAACAAGCTGCCAGAGGAGGTAGTTGAAGCTGGGACTATCCCAACGTTTAAGAAACAGTTAGACTGGTACATGGATAGGACAGGTTTGGAGGGATGTGGACCAAACGCGGGCAGTGGGACTAAGTGTAGCTGGGACATGTTGGCCGGTGTGGGCAAGTTGGGCCAGTTTCAATGCTGTATCACACTCCGACTATGGTTAAGAAGATGAACAAAAGTGCTGGAGAAACTCAGCGGGTGCAGCAGCATCTATGGAGCGAAGGAAATAGGCAACGTTTCGGGAAGGAAACAGGCAACGTTTCAGGAAGGAAATAGGCAACGTTTCGGGCCGAAACCCGCAAGGGTTTCGTCCCGAAACGTTGTCTATTTCCTTCGCTCCATAGATGCTGCTGCACCCGCTGAGTTTCTCCAGCACTTTTGTCTACCTTCGATTTTGCAGCATCTGCAGTTCCTT